>NC_056737.1:1847632553-1847935053 GCF_019279795.1 Protopterus annectens
CCCTTAATTATTTTCAAGCTTGTCCCCCTAGTCCCTGACCTGCTATTCTACTTTCAGGAGCTACTGCTGCAATATAGGGTCTGTCTTCTAGATAGTGCCCTCACCTAGTTTCACCTTCCTTTATACTGCTCCTTCTGTCCTAGACCTTAGCTCAGAAACATTAATTTTATTTTTTGCTATGTTGTAGTCCCATTCAACCCCTCCCAAGTCTCTGTTACACAATTTACTACTCCCTCCACTATTACAACCACGTTTATTTTTCTCTTTGCTTATCTCCACCCATACTCACTGATAACAGTCAGACTTCCACTGATTGTTCTCACTCAGCTTCTTACTTATCTTGTCTGCCCGCTCCGTTCACCCTGCGGGCTCACTCCGCTCCCCTACCCTACCCCCAATTCCCACCCACCCCAGGGGTCCTACACTTATACTTCCTAAGCTACACTCCCTATCCCAACCATCCAATCCAATACTTCTACCAACTTAATTATTGTAACCATACTCCACCTATTTTCACATTTTCCTCCCCAACATCCTGTAACTCCTCCTAAAACCCTCTTAAAGCTATCTCACTACCTATCACCACTCCCACACTAACAACTGCATAAAACCCTTACTGTCCTTTGTCTTTCTTACCCTATTTCCTGCTATAACTACATAATAAACTCTTTAAAATATGTCTTCAACAACTAAACCTATCCTAACTAAATGTTTAATACTATTTACTCTCTGCAACAAACACGGATCCTGGTGCCACAACAAGTCGGCCGATAACACAAGTCGGAGTGCGTAAAAAGTTTTATTTAAGTGTACAAAGAAATAAAATCCACTTTTTGTCGGGAGCAATCTCCCAACTTCCTTAGAATAAACATGGGCGTAATAACAACACGTATTTTATATAGTTAATTAATTAATTAAACATGTGATACACAAGTTGATTAATCCATAAAATTAAAGTGGTGTAATACATACATAAATACTGAACCATACAATAAACGCTAAAAAATAATAAACTGCTGATAAGTGAAAAACTTAGTAATTAAAACCTAGCTTCATGTTTTAAAATAATGAAAAAAGTATATATATATATATATATATATATATATATATATATATATATATGTATAAAAATAAAAGTATATATATATATATATATATATATATATATATGTATTATAAAGCTTGGTTAAGCAGCTGTTAACAACTGTTCGTAAGATTTTCACCTCTATTTAACAAGTACTGATTCATCAACTAACAATGAATAAACAATAAATAAATGGATGAGTAAATAAATAAGTAAATAAATGAATAGGTGGGTAAGTGAACCTACTAACAACCTACCAACTATACTTTCATGTATACTAAAACTTCATTATGAGATATATATAAAAAAGAATAAATATGTATGTAAACAAATGTATGTTATTATTTATTAAAAAATATTTATTAAAAAGTATATATATGTAAATATCGATAAAAATAGATATTAATAAATCCAATGTAATGGTAATTTAATTATGAATAACTGTATAAATTTGTTTGTCTATATAATTCAGCTCATATCAGATCGCTGCTCAAATAATACATAGAACAATGATAAAAATGGTGAACTCTACAGGGAAAAAAATACACACATGCATACACATACACACATGCACAGATGCGTATATATATATATATATATATATATATATATATATATATACATGTATGCATATATGTATCCACCTAGTGTTCAAAAAATGTATCTGTATTGATGTAACAGCAATATAGCATTGTAATGGTAGTAAAAATAATAATAAAAATGTAGAAATATATAGGTATATAAACACCCTCTTCTAACAGCCCAACTGATGTAAATGTGTAAACTGTGTATGCTCATAAATACTGTATAAGTAAGAAGAAAATGGAAAACGCACTTGCTAGACATATAAGTGACTTTGAGGGGCATGAATTCAAATTTAGAGTCATTGACCAATTATTTAATGATGGAAGAGGTGGTCCTGAGTCATTAAAATTGGAGAGAATAGAATTGCTTTGGCAACTTAGAGTGAATGCTTGCCAACACCCTGATCTTAATGAAATGTGTTCAATTATGTGTATTCTTAGATTGAAAAATCTTAACAGATGAGGAAAGTAATGAGAATAAATGTCTTGTATACTAGGGAACACCAACAACAATAATGATAATTTTTTGGTATTAATTTTTTGTCACTAAAAGCTTATCAGAATTCGTTTACATCAGTTGGGCTGTTAGAAGAGGGTGTTTATATACCTATATATTTCTACATTTTTATTATTATTTTTACTACCATTATAATGCTATATTGCTGTTACATCAATATGGACACATTTATTGAACACTAGGTGGATACATATATGCATACATGTATATATATATATATATATATATATATATATATATATATATATATATATATATATATACGCATCTGTGCATGTGTGTATGTGTATGCATGTGTGTATTTTTTTCCCTGTAGAGTTCACCATTTTTATCATTGTTATATGTATTATTTGAGCAGCGATCTGATATGAGCTGAATTATATAGACAAATAAACATATTTATACAGTTATTCATAATTAAATTACCATTACATTGGATTTATTAATATCTATTTTTATCGATATTTACATATATATACTTTTTAATAAATATTTTTTAATAAATAATAACATACATTTGTTTACATACATATTTATTCTTTTTTATATATATCTCATAATGAAGTTTTAGTATACATGAAAGTATAGTTGGTAGGTTGTTAGTAGGTTCACTTACCCACCTATTCATTCATTTATTTATTTATTTATTTACTCATCCGTTTATTTACTTGTTTATTCATTGTTAGTTGATGAATCAGTACTTGTTAAATAGAGGTGAAAATCTTACGAACAATTGTTAACAGCTGCTTAACCAAGCTTTATAATACACACATATATATATATATATATATATATATATATATATACTTTTATTTTTATACATATATATATACTTTTTTCATTATTTTAAAATATGAAGCTGGGTTTTAATTACTAAGTTATTCACTTATCAGCAGTTTATTATTTTTTAGCGTTTATTGTATGGTTCAGTATTTATGTATGTATTATACCACTTTAATTTTATGGATTAATCAACTTGTGTATCACATGTTTAATTAATTAATTAACTATATAAAATACGTGTTGTTATTACGCCCATGTTTATTCTGAGGAAGTTGGGAGATTGCTCCAGACGAAAAGTGGATTTTATTTCTTTGTACACTTAAATAAAACTTTTTACGCACTCCGACTTGTGTTATCGGCCGACTTGTTGTGGCACCAGGATCCGTGTTTGTTGCAGCGAGTCAGTCTATTTTCACCAGTTTGTTCTAATACTATTTACTCTCATATCTATTCTCACCTCCGCCTATCTCTTCATCCCCATTAACAAAGTCAGTTTTAACTACGTCAACTACTCTCCTAAACAAACAGCTAGTGATAACTACATCTTTACCCATTTTCAAATAAACACCACACCCACACCCCGCTACCTGCTAGCCAAGTATCATCGACTTACTCATATTAAATTCAATAACACAACTCTAAAAAAACTAAAATACCTAACCAGCTTCCTCAACCACCCATTTTCTGCCCTAAAAACTCCCACCTTAAAAGATGGTGACATCCATCCCAACCCAGGCCCCACAAGCTTCTCATCTTGTACAACTCCTTCTTCCACTTCCCCCACCATTACTACCCAAACCTGTCTCTCAAATTCTTTACTTTTAGGTCATCTTAATATCCGCAGTATAAACAATACGATTGCATATCTCCATGCCCTTCTTGATACTCATTCCTTTCATATACTCTGCCTTATTGAAACCTGGTTAAAACCGGCAACTAAAGATAATGAAATAATTCCCCCAGGTTACAACATATTAAGACTCGACCATACCAAACGTAGAGGTGGGGGAGTAGCTCTACTGTATAAATCCACTCTAGAGATCTCCTCCCTATCTTGCAACCCACCTCAGGATAGTAAAGCTGAAGTTTTGATCTCCCGACTTCAACTAAATGCTTCCAAAGCCATATATATTATCTGCATCTACCTACCACCTGGTAATAATATTTCTGTAATAGAAGACATTCTGAGCTGGGTATCATCTTCTTACCCACAAGAAACCATTATACTTGGTGATTTCAATACTGACTGGAAACGTGTAAACACAGAGAATCCTTCATCACATATCAATCTTCATGGCTTTAGTCAAACTATTACCACCACCACTAGAATCAACAAACCCAATAATAAAGAGAGTATCCTAGATTGGATACTCATTAATAAAGATCAACAAGTTTACAAGGCAGGAACTCTACCTGATGACTTAAGTGATCATATGTTAACTTACATCATAAGACAAAAGAATGATATCCCTAACACCCTTACTTACAAGATCTCTCGAACCAACAAACATTTTAACCCTGTGTTATTCCAAAATGAACTTAGTGCCTGTAACTGGTACCCACTAAAAACTCTCCCTCTTGAGCAGGCAGTCAAATATTTTAATTCTAAATTCTTAACTATCCTTGACAAGCATGGTCCTAAACGTTCTATCAGAATGAAATCCAAACCTGCCCCCTGGCTTTCAAAAGATACTAGACAATCCATATTACTTAGAAATAAATCTTGGGCCAAATGGAGAGCATCCAAAAATATCTCAGAGCAACAAACATTCAGACAGCTAAGGAATACCACTAAAAAAGCTATACTGACTGACAAAAAAACTACTATTGTAACCTACAGCAATCTCACCAAAACAACCCATAAAAATTCTGGTCTAGCATTAATAGACTCCTACACCCAGGACATTCCAGTACACCCCCCCTCTTGGGGCTGATAACAATACCTCCCTTCAAACTGCCAATGCCTTTAATACCTTCTTCACCGACACCATAAAATCTCTAGCCTTCCAACTGTTCACTAACAACTCTAATCTCCAAACCTCTTTACCTAATACTCACCCTACATTCCAATTACAACCCATTGCTACCACATATATCCAAATACTTTACCTGCAAAAAGCAGCCAAAGCAGTTGCATATCCTATATCCATCCTTATAAACAGAACCATAAATGAAGGAACCATCCCAGATATCTGGAAAATTTCCCACATTATCCCTCTACATAAAGGTGGAAACTCCAATGAGTATTCCAACTACAGGCCAATAGCACTCTTATCACCCTTAGCAAAAGTTATGGAAAAATGTATTCACCATCAACTTATCAACCACCTAACCCAACATAATATATTAGCTAATTGTCAGCATGGCTTCAGGCCATTTCATAGTACCACCACAGCCCTCCTATCTTTCACTGACTCTATCAATAAAAACCATAACAACAACTTCCTCTCATCTGCACACTTTATTGATCTGTCAAAAGCTTTTGACATAGTCAACCACCCACTACTCCTAAAAACTCTTGAATCCCTTGCTCTTGACACCAAGGATGTTCATTGGTTTAAGTCCTACCTTAACAATAGGAAACAAGCAGTCCTTTGGGAGAATAAACTGTCCTCCCACCTACCAGTCTCCCTTGGAATACCTCAGGGCTCCATTCTTTGCCCACTTCTATTCTCAGTGTTCATCAACGACCTTTACTTAGCAATTCCTCAAGCTACTTGCATACAATATGTAGATGATTCCACGTTCATATGTTCTGCCAACTCCACATCTGAACTACAATCCCTAACTCAGATAGTATTCAAATCAGTCGAGGCATGGTTCCTAAAACGTTGCCTCCTTTTGAATGCCAAAAAAAAACAAGCTATTACTCTTTACACCTAACAGTAAGTTCCCCCCAATCAATTTCTCTATCAAATCAAATAATGGCACCATTATAACCCCAGACTCTACCACCAAACTATTAGGAGTCGTAATTGACAATAACCTTACATTTGATAATCATATCAATAACACTATAAAATCCGTAAATAGAAAATTGGGCTCCCTATATAGAATAAAACCATTCTTAACACCAACAGCCAGAGCTACTATTCCCACTCCCATTTAATCTCCACTCTTCTCTATGCTTCCCCCATTTATACCAACCTAAAGAAAAGTAACCTCACTAAACTAACTAACTCCTATAATAATATTGCAAGGTTTGCCACTGGGAACCCATTTAGAACCCATCACTGTCTGAACTTAAAGCTACTTAACTGGTTTGAACTAAAAAACATTCTGATACTCTCCCAACTTACCATTATTCATAGGGTATTGTACCAGCCCAAGAACCCACCGATACTCACAAACCTTGTTACCCCCTATGTAAACCTCAACTCCTTATGCTTCTCCACTAAACTACTGGCTAGCAATACCAAATCTAATAACATGGCAGGTGACTCCTTGTTTTCAAATACCACTGGAAAATTCTGGAACATGTTGCCATCAGATCTAACTGCACTTCCCTCCTTCCCACTCTTTAAACAAAGGCCTAAGCAACATCTTATAACTAACTGGTTATGCCCTTGCTGTTACCCTGACTAATTGTCTGCATTCATTTTTGCCATGTTTCTATATCCTCCCTCCCCTTTACTTTTTCAAACACTACTTACCCCTTAGTAGCGTAAACTACTTTAAACTATTTCCTAAAAATAGGAGATGAACTAACTGTGAACATATTTGTTAACAACCTCACATACATTACTGTAGGAGTATCTTATTCCTTTCAAAGTTCCTGTATTTCTTAATTAGCTTATTTTACTATAGCTAAGGCTCTCTACTGATTTCTAACGATTGTATTATTTTTATATTGTGTAAATATTTCTCTTTGTATATGGTATTGTTTCTTAGATAGTATTGACTTTGGAACTACTGTTCTCTCATGTACTGTTTGTCTTACACTTTCATGTTTCCTTTTTCTCACAAAATTGTACATTATAAACATTTAAATGTTACTGTGGAGCTTTTCTCCCCGGGCCTCTGCTGAAAATGGAAATATACCCAGTTGGACTAGCCCGGTTAACAAATGCAAAATAAAATAAATAAATAAATAAAATAAAATTCCATCAAAACAATTTCTGAAATGAAGAGAGAGAATCACTGTTTGTGTGCCTTGGTAATTTGGCCCGCAACTTGTATTTTTCATCCTCTTGAGTTTGTCTAAACTGTTTTTCATAGATGGATTGGTATACCTGTGTGTGTGTGTGTGTGTGTGTGTGTGTGTGTGTGTGTGTGTGTGTGTGTGGGGCTATATATATATATATATATATATATATATATATATATATATATATATATATATACATATGTTAAATATATGGTGTAGTCTCAGATTTGCAACCACGTTGCTGTCTGTGTTTTCTTAACCATTGAAGTCAACATAGTACTGTCACCTGTGAATAGTGTATAGAAGTGGAGGTTGTACGGGATGTTAATGTGTAGAATCTGTATAAAAATACAGCTTATATTATAGATGTTTTTCATCACTAATCCTCTGCATTTAAAAAAATACACATAGATATTCTTTGTAGTGCTAATGCTGGTATAATTGCCTGGGATCATGTAGTTAAAGCAGTAGCTGTTGCATATAACAGAACTGTAAAATGCTGATAGCGGTAATGTTCAATCTGTTGAAGCGCCAGTGAAATGAAAAGGGATAATGATACTGTTGAAGAAATGATTGGAGGTTGGAAGCAAATTTTTTGTGGTACTGCTTTTCCCCACAGCTGTGTAATCATGGAGTTAGTGTGCGTAAGTAAAGAGAATGTAGTGGAAGGGTGGGGTACAGCCAGCCTACAAAAACAATTCACTGTGTTAAGAGATTTGTTTTAGGTTGTAGTTTTGCTGTTACTAATTAAGCATTTATAGCAAAAGTAATTTTCTCATTGTGCATTTTGCATGTTGTGGCTTTTGCTTTTATTTTTTTTTTCATGCTTTGGTGTCTGATTAGGGCTTTGTTTTAACTGACAGTAATCCTGGTTATCCTACTTGATGTACTAGTCAGTCCTAGCTGCCTGCTTTTTTATGTACTACAGTTGGCTGTTTTTGTGTCTCTTCTTTCTTTGTTGCGAGAGACAACAAGTAGAAATTGTTTCCCTACGAAGAGCTTTGATCTAAGATATGTTACAATATCATTCTTTTGTCTGTTGTGCCTACTAGACTGTTACAGTTTAATATGCTTCATCTGTCACATTTTATTTCAGTGGTTCAAACCATAACATGAAAAGAGATTACAAAGTGCAATAAACTTAAGACATTTATACTTTATTACACATTTTCAGCAGCTATAGTACAGTGAAATGCTTGGGAGCTTTGTACTTTCTTTTGTACAAGACGTACACTTCATTCAAAAATGTAATGGTTGTGTTGCACTCATAAAGGTCTGCTGAATTTTGTATTTTGCAATACAGAGTATTCCTGTTGCCCTAGAACCAATGCAGTTTTCTTTCAACAGCAAGGTGTATTGCTTTGTGTTTGCAAAATATTCAGCTGGGTCTGCCTGACTTCAGAGTCCTGGCTATGTCTTTGTGCTCATACAACATAGATGTGGGTGCTCTTCGTTTTACTACATGTAAGTATTTGTTTTCATTACTTAGGCTGTATCTGCACAAGACTGAAATCATGAAAAATATAAATAACATACATAAACAGTTGGTTTTATGAATCACACCATGTACGGGAAGGAGATTAGTCTCCTGTCAGCATACTGTGTGGAACACTCTTAGTGCAATGCAGATTGGCAGTGTATAAAATGGCTGTCCACTATATCGCCACTGATTCTTAAGTTCCAGGGCATAACATCTGTGACACTGGTAGAAACCCAGACAGCATTTACATTTAGTGGAAGTATGTGTCCTGCCCTGACAACATATCTTGTAAAATATGAGCATTGCACCACAGACAGAAGGCAGTACTGAGCATTACTCACAGACTACAAGTTTGTATTCCTGTTGCACCGTGTGCACATTGTACATTTCTTAATACTTTTGTAATGAACGTTTTATATGTTGCTGCATTTTCTGAGAGTTTTGCCTACCCTCTGCAGGCATCTGAAGCTGAAATATTGCCGTTACTGAAGTGTGATTGACGCTAATGATCTCTGTACAGACACCAAGATCGACTCAACTTTCTCCCATTTTGTAAATGAAGTTGGGTTTCTCTTTAACTATCACCTATTTATGTACAGAGATGCCTTGTGTAATGTGTGCCACTTTATTGGCTTTTTAAGTAATTATTTAATTTAAATGTGAAAATTGATTACAGCATGGATAGCAGGGACATGGTATGTTTGCAAAAGTTGTTTTCTTGAATGTCATTGTTTGCAGAGATGCCGTTTCTCATTTTTTGACTGGTTTTATCCTGTAAGGACTGTGCTGCAAGATGAACAAATGGCAACACTTTTGTTGTGGTAGGGACTGAAAGAAATTTATTTCTTCCCATTACTTTTTGATTTATACTGGAAAGGTGTGGTCAGTGAAGTGTCTAGATTTTTAGTTTTCTGCACCTGAAAAAAAGGTGGATATCTGTCTTAATTTTCTATACCACCTTGATGTGCAGTTTGTGTATGTTTGCCATTGCTTTTTTTGCAGCTAATACATTTGTAATGGTTTGGTAACATGTACAGGCACAAGATGGGAACATATATCTTGTTTTTGTGATCCATACCTCCTACCTAGTTGTAGCAGATGCATTCTTTCTGAAACTGGAGTTGGGTCTGCTGTCGTCTGAGTCACTAGCCTAGCCAAAGGGGACTTGGTCAGAAAGATTTGATTGTAGTGACTAAATACTAAAGTAGCATTTGGGGTTTTTATCAGGCTGGTGGAATGATGTGAAAACTCTGGATATGACCAGAGTGATAAAGAATTGTGGGCTGAGAAGAGAGTCCTCAGTTGTACCAGCTTGGAGTTTTGACTTTTTAAATCTTTGACTTCATACCAACCAATGTTTATCTTCTGTTTTTGTTTCCACAGGATACAGCAGAATCTTGACAAGCTGTTTTGTGCCTGTTACTTGAGGTCAGTGAGTAGACTTTGATTGACAGGCTTTGCAGTTCCTTTACACAGGGGTCTATTTGCCGTCTTAAAGCATCAGCAGATATCATTTAGTTTTGAAATTACTTTGATTTGTTTTGAGGGGATGGGATATTTGTGAACTCTCAGCACTTACGAGCTGATGAGGTTAAAAACAATGTAATCTGACTAAAAAGTGAGAAGTTTCAAGTCCAGTAACTATTAACCACAGAAAACGTAGTGTGTCATGATGCTAGATATAACCTGTACAACTGCATAGGTGATTGTTTGGACTAAACAAATAGTTTAGAAGAAGTAAACAACAAATTGCACAAGACTTTGGTACTTGTTAAAGAATTTGTTAAAAGAATTTAGCCAGAGTACGCATTTTGATACCAGTATTTCCTGTTGAGCACAATATTACTCTTAATATTTTATTTTTTAAGGCAAGCAGTAGTAAGCCATGTACTCTGTTTCTCAGTTCCATGTACTCTGTTTCTAAGTAAACTGCTGTGGCCTCTTGTTTGTATAGTGGAACAATGCCAGCTAGTCAGATAACAGCTGTTTCATGCAGTGTAGCTACATTGTTATGAAAGAGAGAGACTGCAGTGTTCCTAGAACAAATGATGGAGAATCTACGAAGACCATTAAAATAACATTTTTGGTTCTCATCTTTGGCTGAAGACTTTACTTGTCCTCAGCTTGATACCTGAGTTGGTGCAAGTTGGGGGCATTGCCCAGCACACAGACTGACTTGCCTTCTTAGCTACAAATCTGTACACAGTCACATTTGATTCTTAAGTATGTGTGTGGGCATGTATTATAGGTTCATAGGTACTAACTGGGCATTTGATCCTTGAGGATATTTAGAAACCTAACCATATATTCCCATGAAGTTTTTAACTGTTGTATCTTAAGTATGAATAACCTTTAAATGAGTAGAGCATTTACAAGTTGCCCTATTCAAAAGGGAAAAGGGTGCTAAACAAAGGGTGATTTTGCAGTTATCTATCCATTGGTCCAGATTGTTTGAATAGTATAAGAGAAGTTCTGTGCTTTGTGTGTGCAGAGGAAGGTGATTCCAAAGAAGTGATATTCAATTTGATCCATATCTGTCCCTCCTGCAGTGGCGGCTGGTGACTTCAAATCAAAGGGGGGCTGCAGGAGACAGCTGAATGGGTGGGGTCAAGGGGAAGGGGTGAGGCCAACTAGAAAGGGGAGGGGCTATGCTCAAAACCACAAAAACTAACTTTAATTAAATACGCTGCCCTGGGTGCCAAACCATCATTATGAGAGTCCAGTCAAGACAAAAATAAGTGTAAAAGAATAAAAATATTTCAATGCATTGGCTGCATGACAGCTTACTTAATATCTAGATGGAAACAAAAGGTTGTGAGGCATGAAAAAATAAATTACTTTTTAAATACATTACTGGAATGCCAGTCAAAATCAAGTATAAGAAAAACAAGAAGCACTCAACTCAAACCACTTCTCCTTGCACTGCAGTTCTAATTATAATTTATACTCAGCTTTATTAATGTACCAAGTAACATGCTGAAAGTAGAAATCTCTGTGATGCCCCCACTTGTAAAAATGTTTCTTACCCAAAAAAGACCTGCTGCCTGACAACTATCTACTTGTTTCATGGGGAAAACATGATCAAAGTAAAAACTGAAAAGCAAACAAGAAACAAGCTCAAGATACATTGCTTAAAGGATTACTGTACAGGTTATGGACCACACATGATTGGCATTCTGTTTAGTTTACGGGTAAAGTCTGTAGAGATGACTGGAAGTCTCCAACAGGTGTAATGAGCTTTTTAAAATAATGGAATCCTGTCCTTTAATACCCAAGGCTTATACATTATCTAGTCAAGTATTCTCTGCATGGCAACAACAGAAAGGCTTTCAATGTTGCAATTCTTTAACAGTATAATTATTAAAGCTTACTTGCATCTTACGATCTCAGACAAGCTTACCTTATGGTTATTAAAGCATTGCTACTTAAACACAAAGCAACAGGCACTTTCTGAGTAATAAGCATAAATCTGAGTAATAAGCATAAATCAACAGTACAAAAATATGACAGAAACCAGACCGTTCTGCAAAATCAAGGACAGATGAAAAGCCACTGTAGTACTTGTGTCTACCTTGGATGGGGGGAGACACTGCACATTTACACTGCATAACTTCTCCTTGCCTTGCTTGGACACATCCAGAGTCACTACATGGGGGAGTGGGGTGCAACAACTATGTCACAATTTGAAATGTCTCTGGCTGACTGTGATGGCCCTGACACATTTGTCATACCTCTCAACCTCAGAGCAAGAAATCTGGACAAAGCCATACACAGAAGTGGGACAAAGGCCCAAAAATAAGGACATTTTTTAAATATTGCTCTAATAAACTTAGAAAGATAATAGAATAGGTCTTGCATTAGTATGAATTTTCTGAAGGGTATAAAATCTGAAACTTAAATGTCTGTCATTATTTTCTAACTTCAGTCTTTAGTGATTTGTCACTAATTTGCCAAAAACACAATTTTATGAAAAATGGACCAAAAATGTGATGCAAAAATATAAAATAGCCACACAATACAGCTGGGAACCTGTCAAAGAAGGGACACTTTAATATTAGTACTGCTAACTTGAGCAGCTGACAAAATAAAAGAATCTACATGCATTTCAAGTAATCTATAACTTTGATTATTACAGTTATTTCTTAATTGTAAACCCTCCATGTTTTCTTCCAAAATTGCTATTTTGCGGAGGGATTATTAGGGGGAAGAGCAACATTTTGAGCCAAAATCGGGGACACTTGAGAGGTTGGCTATGCCTAATTCTATAAAGCAATTTATTTGCATGTACCTCTCAACCTGTTAATGCAGTAAATCTGAACAAGGCCAAATACATTGGGGGAAACATATAAACAGTACCAAAAATTGCTCTTGTATAAATTGAGGCAGTTGACAGAATAACAGTTCTTACTTTAGCATGCATTTTTCTGAAGATTATGAAGTCTGAAACTCAGTGTATCATTATTTAGTGACTTAATTCCTGAATGATTTGCCAGAAAACTACAAATTTTATGAAGAACAAACCAAAAATAAGCAAAAATCTATTCATTCTTTGAAAATCTGGACAGTTGGGAGGCATAGTTCAGCTGGGCCTGTCTGAGTTTGCTGCCCTTCCCCCCCTGACAAAATCATGGTTGAATGGAGCCTCTGCAACCATTCCAATGAACCATTACTTGGCTATTTCACTCCATTTACCATAAACACTAGTGTGCATACTGCTTTACTTCTATGATGAGTTGGACTTCATTTGAAAGTTTTATTTTGTATTTTACAGCACAAACACTAAGTCACCTGCTAAACAAAGCAATGCAGTCTCACAATGAAAACTTAGCATTAAAACTTCTCTGCCCTTGAAACTCACATTCATTGAAACAGCATTGAAACCCACATTCAAAGAAAATACATTTTGCCAGTGGCAGATAAAGATTAATTTTGGGCTGTTTTCAAATCATAGGCCCCTTGCATATGAAACATACATGTGCTCTTTGATACACCTTCCTCATTGTACTAAATTATATTCCTTGTACAATACAGTACAGTTGTTAGAGGGCGTTTTAAATTTGTTTTGAACATTTTTCCAGTAAGCAATGAAACAAAACACATGCACCCATAATAGCAAAACTGCCCAGTTCAGAACATTTATCATAAAAGTCTACTCAGACTTCCACAGTCCACCATTATTAGTAAATATGCACAATTCTACAGTCCACCATTATCAGTAAATATGCACAATTCTACAGTCCACCATTATGAGTAAATATGCACAATTCTACAGTCCATTATCAGTAAATATGCACAATTCTACAGTCCAATATCAGTAAATATGCACAATCTCTGAAGAAGTAAAAGTCATCTAAATAATTCCACATTAAAGAAATCTGTAACTAATGAAGAGGTTGCTGCTAGCAAACACCTTTATATTTCATGGTTTCATCGAAAAATAAAGTGTCTGTTGCCCCTCAGGAATAAATTGCCTATATTACATTAAAAAAATAAGCTAGTAATATTGCAAGAGGAAATGGATGGCAAACTGATAACAGACTCATAGTTAGTATCTTCACCAAGGAGAACATTCTCATTACGGCAGCATCCACCCCTTGTGGGAGTAGAACCCACAGCCTTCTGCATCAAAAGCAAGTACACAACCTGTTGTGCTATTAACAAGGCAAACCAACTTCACTTAAGCAACACTAAACTTCTGTTCCCCTGCAGCTCTCAGCTCCTTGTAAAATCTACTCAATACTCAACTGCATCTCAACTTCACAGCACAAGAAAACTGGAAAAAGCCAAAATGTATTGGGGGGGTGGTCAAAAGCCCAAAAACCAGGGACACATTAAACATTGCTTGTATAATCTTGGAAAGTTGTTAGAATAAAATGCTGTCTTACCACCATACATTTTACTGCCAAGGACCCTGTGCAAAACAGTCAGAGCAACATACCACTACGCCAAATCAACTGCTTTGTAAAAGAGAGGAAGACTGAAACTTAAATGGCTATCATTTAGTGAATTCAGTTCTCACCATAGCTGTCAACCTCTTAGTACAGAACACCTGGACAAACCCAGTAATGAGGGAATACAGCCCTCAAACATATTCAGTGAATTCAGTTCTTGCCATAGCCGTCAACCTGAGCACAAAATCCTGGACAAAGCCAATAATGGGGGAATACAGTCCCAAAAATAGGGACAGATTTCAAATATTCATCTTATAAACTTAGAAAATTGCTAGAATAAAAGGTTGTGTTACGGTTGTGTTACTATGTATTTTCTGAAGAACATGAAGTCTGAAATTCAAATGCCTGTCAATTTTACTGCTGACAGAACAAAAACAATTTTCAGCAGAGACCCAGGGAGAAATACTGCAGACACATCTTTGTAAAATGACAGGGCACCAGAGCAAATCCACACAAACACAGGAAGGAGATTCAGACTCCACACAGAAGGCACCCCATCCAAGAATCAAACCAGAAAACCTATAGCTGTGAGACAACAATACTACCACTGCACCATCAAATATGCAAGGAATTAAGCATTCAGAAACCTGAAGTCTGAAATTAAAATGCCTGTCAATTTTATTTAACATTTGTTAATCAGGACAGTCTGACTTGGAACAAAACAAATTTTCAGCAGATGCCCAGGAAGAAATAATGCAGACATGTATTTGTAACATGGGAGGACACAAAAGCAAACGCACACAAACACAGGGAGAAGATACAGACCCCACAAAGAAGGCAATCCAGCCAAGAATCAAACCTGAGAACCTGCAGCTGGGAAGCAACAATGCTACAACTGCACCATCAAATATCAAGCATTGCAACATTTACAAACCACAGATATTATGAGGAACAGATCAGATCAAATATGAGGCAAAAATCTGCAATTTGTTTTTACAAATGGTGGTGGGTAGGGAATTCAGGTCTTTAACACCTGCATACAAGGTACAGGGTTCAAGCCTGAGGTATTCCCTACCACACACCTGTAGTAGCAAACAACAAAAACTAAATATACTGCCCTGGGTGCCAAACTGTCATTATGAGAGTCCAATCAAGACAAAATGAAGTGTAGAAGAATAAAAATATTTCAATGCATTGGCTGCATGACAGCTTAATATCTAGATGGAAACAAAAAAGGTTGTGAGGCATAAAAAAATAAATTACTTTTTTTTTAATACATTAATGGAATGCCAGTCAACATCAAGTATAAGAAAAACAAGCAGCACTCAACTCAAACCATTTCTTGCACTGCAGTTCTAATTATAATTTATATTCAGCTTTATTAAAGTAACAAGTAACATGCTGAAAGTAGAAATGTCTGATGCCCCCACTTGTAAAAATGTTCCTTATCCAAAAAAAGACCTGCTGCCTGACATCTACTTGTTTCATGGGGAAAACATGATCAAAGTAAAAAATGAAAAGCAAACAAGAAATAAGCTCAAGATACATTGCTTAAAAGGATTACTGTACAGGTTATGGACCACGCGATTGGCATTCGGTTTACGGGTAAAGCCTGCAGAGATGACTGGTAGTCTCCAAGTGTAATGAGACTCTTAAAATAATGTAATTCTGTCCTTTATTACAAATACTGGCATATGCATTTCAATACCCAAGGCTTATACATTATCTAGTTAAGTATTCTCTACATGGCAACAGAAAGGCTTTCAATGTTGGCAGTTCTTTAACAGTATGCTTATTAAAGCTTACTTGCATCTTGCAATCTCAGCCAAGCTTACCTGATGGTCATTAAAGTATTGCTACTTAAACACAGAGCAACAGGCACTTTGAGTAATAAGCATAAATCAACAGTACAAAAAATATGATAGAAACCAGGCCATTCTGTAAAAATCAAGGACAGATGAAAAGCCACTCTAGTACTTGTGTCTACATTGGATGGGTGGGATTCTCTGCACATTTACACTGCATAACTACTCCTTGCCTTGCTTCAACACATCCAGAGTCACTACATGGGGGAGTGGGTGCAACAAGTATGTCACAGTTTGAAATGTCTCTGGCTGACTTGTGATGGCCCTGACACATTTGTCATACCTCTCAACCTCAGAGCAAGAAATCTGGACAAAGCCATACAAAGAAATGGGACAAAGGCCCAAAAATAAGGACAATTTTTAAAATATTGCTCTTATAAACTTAGAAAACTAATAGAGGTCTTGCATTAGTATGAATTTTCTGAATGGTATGAAATCTGAAACTCAAATGTCTGTCATTATTTTCTAACTTCAGTCTTTAATTATTTGTCACTAATTTGCCAAAAAAAACACAATTTTATGAAAAATGGACCAAAATGTGATGTAAAAATATAAAATAGAACCTGTCAAAGAAGGGACACTTTAATATTAGTACTGCTAACTTGAGCAGCTGACAAAATAAAATAATCTACATGCATTTCTGAAATAAAAGTAATCTGATTATTACAGTTATTTCTTAATTATAAACCCTCCATGTTTTCTTCCAAAATTGCTATTTTGCGGAGGGATCATTAGGGGAAGAGCAACATTTTGAGCCAAAATCAGGGACAGTTGAGAGGTTTGCCTATGCCTAATTCTGTAAAGCAATTTATTAGCATGTACCTCTCAACCTCTTAATGCAATAAATCTGGACAAGGCCAAATATATTGGAGGAACATATAAACAGTACTAAAAATTGCTCTTGTATAAACTGGGACCGTTGATAGAACAGGTCTTACTTTAGCATGCATTTTTCTGAAGGTTATGAAGTCTGAAACTAGTGTGTCATTATTTAGTGACTTAATTCCTAAATGATTTGCCAGAAAACTACAAATTTTATGAGGAACAAACCAAAAATAAGAAGCAAAAAATCTATTCATTCTTTGAAAATCTGGACAGTTGGGTGGTATAGTTCAGCTGGGGCTGCCTAAGTTTGCCGCCCTTCCCCCTCACAAAACCATGGTCGAATGGAGCCTCCCCCTGCAGCCATTCCAATTATCCATTACTTTGCTATTTCACTCCATTTACCATAAACACTAATGTGCATACTGATTTACTTCTGTGATGATTTGAACTTCATTTATAAGTTTTATTTTGCATTTTACAGCACAAACACTAAGACATCTGCTAAACAAACTTGGCATTAAAACTTCTCTGCCCTTGAAACTCACATTCATTGAAACAACATTAAAACCCACATTCAAAGAAAATACATTTTACCCGTGGCAAATAAAAATTAATTCTGGGCTGTTTTCAAATCATAGGCCCCTTGCATATGAAACATACGTGTGCTCTTTGATACACCTTCCTATTGCTTTGAACATTTTTCCAGTAAACAATGAAACAAAACTGCCCAATTCAGAACATTTCCATCATAAAAGTCTACTCAAATTCTACAGTCCACCATTATCAGTAAATATGCACAATCTCTGAAGTAGTAAAAAAGTCATCGAAATAATTCCACGTTAAATAAATCTGTAATGAAGAGGTTGCTGCTAGCAATCACCTTTATATTTCATGGTTTCATCGAAAAATAAAGTGTCTGATGCCCCTGAGGAATAAATTGCCTAAATTACATTAAGAATAAGCTAGTAATATTGCAATAAGAAATGGATGGCAAACTGATAACAGGCTCATAGTTAGTATCTTACCTTTCAGTACGGCAGCATTCACCCCTTATGGAAGTAGAACCAACAACCTTCTGCATCAAAAGCAAGTACACAACCTGTTGTGCTATTAGCAATGTGAGCTGACTTAGCATAATCAGCACTAAACTTCTCTTCCCCTGCAGCTCTCAGCTCTTTGTAAAATCTACTCAATACTCAACTGCATCTCAACTTCGCAGCACAAGAAGTCTGGAAAAAGCCAAATTTATTGGGGTGGGTCAAAAGGGCAAAAACCAGGGACACATTAAACATTGCTTGTATAATCTTGGAAAGATGGTAGAATAAAATGCTGTGTTACCACCATACATTTTACTGCCAAGGTCCCCGTGCAAAAGAGTCAGCACAACATACCACTATGCCAAATCACCTGCTTTGTGAAAGAAAAATTCTGTGTTACCACCGTACATTTTACTGCCAAGGTCCCTGTGCAAAACAGTCAAGAGCAACTTACCACTATGCCAAATAAGCTGCTTTGTGAAAGAGAGGAAGACTGAAACTTAAATGGCTATCATTTAATTAATTCAGTTCTCACCATAGCTGTCAACCTCTTAGCACAAAACACCTGGACAAACCCAGTAATGAGGGACTACAGCCCTCAAACATATTCAGTGAATTCAGTTCTTGCCATAGCTGTCAACCTTAGCACAAAAAATCTGGACAAAGCCAATAACAGGTTATTACAGTCCGAAAAATAAGGAAAAATTTCAAATAGTCATCTTATAAACTTAAAAAATTGCTATAATAAAAGGTTGTGTTACTATATATTTATTGCTAGAATAAAAAGTTGTTTTACTATGTATTTTCTGAAGAATATGAAGTCTGAAATTCAAATGCCTGTCAATTTTATTTCTGACGGAACAAAAACTATTTTCAGCAGAGGCCCAGGGAGAAATACTGTAGACACATGTCTTTGTAAAATGGCAGAACACCAGAGCAAATCCCCACAAACACAGGGATAAGATGCAGACTCCACACAGAAGGCACCCCAGCCAAGAATCAAACCAGAAAACCTATAGCTGTGAGGCAACAATACTGCCACTGCACCATCAAATATGTAAGGAAGTAAACATTCAGAAACCTGAAGTCTGAAATTCAAATGCCTGTCAATTTTATTTAACATTTGTTAATCAGGACAGTCTGACTTGGAACAAAAAAAACAATTTTCAGCAGAGGCCCAGGAAGAAATAATGCAGACATGTCTTTGTAACATGGGAGGACACAAAAGCAAACCCACACAAACACAGGGAGAAGATACAGACCCCCCACAAAGAAGGCACCCCAGCCAAGAATCAAACCCAAGAACATGCAACTATGAGGCAACAATGCTACCACTGCACCATCAAATATCAAGCATTGCAATATTTACAAACCGCAGATATTATGAGGAATAGATCAGATCAAATATGAGGCTAAAATCTGCAATTTTTTTACAAATGGTGGTAGGTAGGGAATTCAGATCTTTAACACCTGCATACAAGGTACAGGGTTCAAGCCTGAGGTAATCCCTACCACACCACCATGAGTCGTGTAACCACCAGTATATTGCACCTGGGGCATTTACACACACACACACACACACACACACACACACACACACACACACACTTACCTGTAGTCCAATATAAATCCTGCCTGTAAACCACCACCGCACATCCGATCCCGCCCACATCCGATCCACACCCAAACCCGCGCACATCTGACCCTGCCCGACGAGATTGCAGCAAACACCAATCCAGACCCTGCCCGTCGCCCGAGATCTTAAATTCCTGACTGCTGATGTTGCAGCCCGTCGCACGAGATCCTAAATTCCTGACTGCTGACGTTGCAGTCCGACCCCGACTTGTTTTCCCAGCGAGTTCCCAGAACAGTCTATGCAGTTTAAAACTGCATAGACTCCTGGGAGCTCTGTTCTCCATGTTTCCCAGTCAGGACTGCTGCTGAGACAATCTGCGCATGCTCCAGACTGTCTCAGCAGCAGTCTGGACTAGTGCGCATGCGCGAAGCCAACAATTTAAAAAATTTTTTTTTCTATTTATTTCTTTTTATTTTTGTTATTTTAAAGTTGAGGGGGTTGCAGTCCAATAGCATGGGCCGCCCCTGCCCTCCTGCATGTTTTATTTATGTTGTAAAAGAGAATGAGATGTGTTGAACAGGTGTTTAGTACATCTGACAGAATAAGGTCTGTTGAGGCTCTGTACAAGATGCAGAGAGACCTCTTGTTAGTAGCCTGTATGATGCAGAGAAGCAGGACAAAGGCTTTCAGAAGTTCCACATAGCTTTTGTGATTCAGGACCTTAATTTTCTTAGAAGGCATTATGGGCATTCTTGATATTGTTTCCAAAAAAAAACAAACTTCGTTCAGACACAGAAGAAAGGTGTATAACGTGTTATTTAAATCAAACTATAAAACAGGACAAACGTTTTTTCACAAAACCTTCTAAAATTTGGCCTTGGCTGCAGCAGCCATTTTAATTAAACATTTACTGATCACATAACCTATTACAAATTCATTTCTTATTAAAGTATTAAAAAAATTAAGCGATGTCATCATATCAGTGTAAAGTTTTATTCTCACTCATATGGTGATATTGCTTGATTTTTTTTTTTTAATGCTGTAATTAGAAATGATTTTGTAATGGGTCACATGATCCGTAAATATTTAACATGTCTGCTGCAGCTAAGGTCGAATTTTTAGACATGAAGAAGCTTCTGTGACAAAGAATTTGTCTTGGTTTATAGTTTGAATTAAATAACTTTATACACTTCTGTTTTTGAGCAATGTTTGTTTTTAGAAACTAAACTATAAACTGTTTTGTTTTACAAAATTGTACTTTGCTCTTATTGTTTTGGTCTGTCATTTTTTTGCATTCTGTATATACCTGTCCAAACATTTGACACATCTTGAAGGGGACATTATTTATTTATTGGCATTTGTTTACCGGGAAAGTCCACTGGGCCAGGAAAGCCCATTTTCAGTAGAGGCCCAGGTGGAAAAGCTGCAATATAAGAAGAAAGTTGCATAAAAATACATAAAGTTACACAAAAGAAGAATTGAATTCAGACTCTAATGTATTATTTGTCACAGAAAATGTTATTTTTTAATTTATCAAACTTTTGTCGAATGAGCACCATATTGCAGTTCTAAACAAGGGACTGTCATTCATACCGCAGAGAAATCACATTTGCCTGATGCAATTAACTTAAAATTGTTTGTGAGAAATGTGATGCTAAAAAGTACGTATGGCACAAATTATAATTTTAGCAAAGTATCATTGAGAAAACATAGTCTCTTTGTACCACAATTAGATGCAGCTTTAGAAATGTTTTTGAAAATTTGTGAAACTGAAGTAACACATTAGTTAAAGGCTCTACACAGGCAACATTTGTATAATTTAAGTAAGGAAGAAATGTTAGCCTTGAAAGAGCTTGAGAATAATAATGATTTAATGATTAGACCAGCTGATAAAGGAAGTGGGGTGGTACTGATGGATGAAAAAGATTATGATGAAAGGATGTTAAGCTTACTAAATGAAATAGATACATATGAACTTGTAGAAAGAAAATTAATACAATGATTTTGAATGTGAATAGCACATATTGTGATTTGCTTATGTCATGAATGATTAACAAAGAGCTGTATGACTTTGTGTGTTAAGGAGCCTAAACTACTGATAATTAAAGACCTACCAAAAATTAATAAAAATTTACAAGACCCACCCTTGAGGCCAATAGTAGCTGGGGAAGACTGGCTTCTTTATATGTGGAGCAAAAGCTAAAAGAAGTGCTTATTTATAGCTGTTTTAAAAGACACACAGGATTTTTTTGCAGTCTCTGCATATGTATTTAATTTCTGATGTGAGTAGTAGATATTTATTATGTACCCTTAGATGCTAAAAATTAGGCCGGCCACGGTGGTGCAGCGGTTAGCATTGCCACCTCACAACAAGAGGTTCTCCAGTTCGATCCTCAGCTGGGGTGCCTTCTGTGTGGAGTCTGCATGTCCTCCCTGTGGTCACGTGGGTTTCCTCCAGGTGCTCCAGTTTTCTCCCACATCCCAAAGACATGCTGCAGATGGATTGGACACTCTAAATTGGCCCTATGTGTGAGTGCGTGCATGTGTGTGCCTTCTGTGGAAGGTTGGGCGCTGGGCTGGCAACTCGGCACAGTAAAAACTCCACTGCCAATCATGAGCAGACAGGTGATCCGCTATGGCAACCCCTAACCGGGAAAAAGCCGAAAGAAGATGTTAAAAATTAATTACAACTATACCTAATAATTGTGGGATGGGAAACATCAGAGCCTATTTAAGGGAGAAAACAGATTTTACTTTTGATAATATAACACTTGTATGTCTTTTGCTAGGAATTATTTTAGAGAATAATATTTTTGTGTATAAAGATAAAAAATTCTGCCAAAAGTGTGTGTGTGGGGGGGGGGGTAGCAATGGGCACCCCCTGCGCAAACACTTATGCCAAACTAGTGTTGGCATACTGGGAAGAACATTAGTGCTATCTCGTATTATAAAAATATTATATATTATAAAAGATTTGTGGATGTTATATTTTTGCTGTGGAATGGGTCAGAAAATGAATTAAAGGAGTTTCTTATATATTTAGAAGGGACCACAACTGTTTTGAAATTTACTTTGGAAATGTCATATGAAAATATTAATTTTTAAACGCCATTTATATTATAATAAAAAATAGCAACAAAACTTTAGAGGAAATCATGTTGGGAAAACAACTTTTGCATAGAAATAGTATGCATCCAAAATATATCTATCAACATTTCATGAAGGGGCATCTGATAAGAACATCAAGGCTTTGTGCATCTGATAATGAATTTTCAAAAGCATCTGTTACGTTAACACAACACTTTTTGACAGAGGTTATAGGAGAAAAGAAGTTAGAAAATTGGAAGCCTCTAAAAATGAGATAAGAGCTGTAAGAGGTATTTCTTATTTTCCTGACAACTATAGGGATAAAAGAGGTGCACAAGTGAAAAATAAGAATAAAAATAATTATACAAAAATTTCATTGACATATGCTAGTGATATAAATGAAGTATGCAAAATTACTAAAGACAATTGGAGGTTACTGACAATAGATGAGAAGTTTTAAAGAGATAGTAGGAGATTATTCCCAGTTTAAAAATAGTAAGAACTTAAAGCAAAGACTTTGTAATAATAATAATAGGGATAATAATAACAATAGTAATAAATGTGTGACAATATATAAGGGTAAACAAACTGGTACATTTCCCTATAGAGACTGCAAAGCATGCATTTTAATTAAGAAAGTTAATTTTTTAAACATCCAGTTTTTAATACTCCTTTTACTCTACGTTCCTATGCTGATTGTAACACCAAGGATCTGATATACATTGCTACTTGTAGGCTATGCTTGTGTTTTTATGTAGGCAAAACTAGTAGATGTTTTAAAGAGAGAATTTTACAGCATGCTAATTATATACGAAAAGGAAATTTAAATAATGCCTTAGCAAAACATGTACATGCACACCCTGTGAAGATTGGGGAAAGATGGGCGAAGGCTGCCAGCCTAGTCAAATAGAATTTGATACATAATTCTATCATTTGTAAATATAAATGTAAAATACAGGCTTGTGTTCTTAAATGAAAGAAAACACTGTAAAATGTGAACTTCAGGATTGTAGCAACATTGCCATCTGCAATAAGAAAACTAAGCCAAGCATTTCATCTGTTCTTTTGAAATTAAAATTATGTCTTGTATACCCTTTTGATCTAAATAGTGGTGCCGAAGAGGGTAACTGAACACATTCTTTCTGTTGTCTTAACATAAGGAATAATTACTAGCATGTACATGTGAAATGTCTTTTATTGTTGTAGTTTCCTGAGCAGGTGCTAGATTGTTAAATAGTGTAGCCTTTTGGCCTGAGAACTCCAGACTAAGTGTCAAAATGATGTAATGTGTAAACTGGGAAAATTTAAGTGGCAAAATGATGTAATCTGGGAGGGCCCAGCAGAAATGTGTTAGTGATTTTAAAAACTATTGTTGAGAGAGAGACTGTAAGCATTTTGATCTTGATATCCAACCTTCAGCATTGCCTTATGCTCTCTTTATGTAAGTAGTATCTTAGAAGTATGTTTTCTTGTAGCAATAGCTAGGAACTTAGAAGAAAGTTAGACTAAGTGTTTTTCTGTTATGTCATAACTTTCCTACTGTATTGTTTTAAGTTTCTGTGTGATCTATGAATTCTTAGATATCACTGTGGTGTAGTAGTATTGTCTTGTGTTTTTAATTATTTATTATTAAGTATTTTAAAACCTTTTACCTGTGGTTTGTTTGTGTAGAGATAAGTAAGCTCTAGAGTAAATTGCATATTTATAGAGTTTATTGTACAAGGTCACTCTAATAAGCCTTAGACTGATTAGTCACATTATCAATTGGATAATATTGCTGAGTAGTAATTGAGCACCCTTTTAAGGGCCTTTGGGTAGCTGATAAGTATTAGCTGGTGGTGGCAGAAATTGCTGCTGTATAGACTGGGTAAAGGGGCACAGCTGGAGAATCTGTGTCAGCCTTTCCCAGGAGTGTCTGTGAAGTTGTATAAATACTTATCTCAAAGTGTGTGTGGTGTGTCAGCTACCTGGGCAGGGACACAAAGCACTGGTGAGACAGAGAGGGTACTGGAGGTTAGCTTGCCAGCTAGGCTGAGATCTGGACCATGTAGCTGTGCCAGTGGGGAGTCTTACTGAGGACCTGGGGAGCAAGAGAGCAACCAGCCCCAGACTGACTGTGATCTCTGTGTGCACTTAAGGGAAATTGCACTTTACTGTGTGTATTTGTTATCCTTTCTCCTATATGAGATGCCCTCCCTGGTGTTAGTGGTGAGGATTGAGGCTCCTTGATTGCTGGGCCAGGGCACGGCCGTCGCACACCCCAGTCATAGTTTCGAATTTATTGTGTTACAAACAGTTGTGTGTAATATGAGAGGGGGTGACTTGGTAAACATAACTGAGGTAGCTGAAATTAATTGGATAGTGGATTTGCAGGCTAAGCCACCAGGTTTAAATGGGAATGTTCCTCTTAAGCCCATTCTGAAAGGGCTGAGGGTAAAAGTCTATCATTAATTGGCTATTGTTTAGTTTAAATTGAGAATTGCAATGTGTTTTGTTAGATCTGATGAAGGTGTATACCGAAAGTGCTTAATTGAGTTTTATTTGTGATTAAAATTTATTTCAACATTTTGCATGGTGACCGCAGTTTCCTTTTATTTGTGTTACTTCAGCTATTGCGGTAAATGGTGCAGGACTTTGGTGATTCTACTTGGTGCTCTTTTTGTGGAATTATGCAAAATTCAATGATTGGCCTGATGATTGCAGAAATACAGTGGAATGACCACTCATCTCTAGACCTGGGCATCATACCCTTAGTAATAAGTTGTGCAATAAAAAAAGGACTTTCTTACAGTTGTAAATAAATGCTGATTGAAGGACAGTTTGTTGTCTACATAGGTTGCCAAGTCCACAACTACTTGATCAGTTTTAGGGAATGTGATGTAAATGCGATAGTTACAAGGGACTTATTGTTAGCCAAGTGATACTATTATATATTTCTTGGAATTTAGTTTTAATCCATGGTTTTGATACCAGCTATTGGTTGGAAAAGGCCCTCTTGGGGGATCTTGATGTTATCTGAGGTGTTTATAATAGTACCAAGTTTACAGCCATCTGCAAACTTGATCAGCCATGAACCCTTAACAGTAGCTTTGACCTTTTGGAAGTAAATGCCAAAAAGGAGTGGCCCAAGGATTGAACCCTGTGGTACATCTCTAGTTACCAGTCTTTAGAAGAGATACTGCAGCCCATCGTAATTTTCTGGGTTCTTGTTTGTGAGCCAATTTGCTATCCAGCTAATTACATAGAGATTATCTGTGATAAATATGTGTGGGAGGTTGTTGGATACTTTTGCGAGGTCTACATATGTGTGTATTGATTTGCCCTCATTCATTGCTTCAGTAACATTCTCAAAGAATTAAGCCAGGTTAAATGGGCAGGATCTGTTCTTGACAAATCCAAACTGGCCTGGGTTGAGCGTCTATAGGCTACTTATGCCCTTATTTATTAATTCCACAGCCTTACAGATGAGGCTGGTAGACTTATGGATCAAAAATGTCCTGGGTCTATTAACACCCCACCTTTATCTAAGAGGGTGACAATTGGTGTATGCCATTCCTGTGGTACAAAGCCTGTTTGAACACTGACATTGATTAGCCTCTGTAGGGGTTCTGACTGGTCCAGTTTCAGACTGCCCAGTAAGTAGCCTGGTATGTTATTTGGCCCCATAGGAAGTGGTTATGTTCATATAGATTACTGCTGCAGTAGCCTTATCTATATGTCTTATATCCTGCTAAGGATAAAACAGCCAGATAGCTTCCAAAGCTTGATGGCACCTCCCACATGCCCAAACCATTAGTTAGCTCAAGCTGTGCTTACTATTTGGGCCCCATACCTTTCAGAGTTTTAAGAGAGTGCTCCTTTGTGGGATTTTCAGGATTCATGGTATGCTGTTGGTGTTTCTTTGCAGGGTAGACAAGTTCCATTCTGGGGGGGGGGGGGTGGACTTCCACTTTATTTTGTATGACAGAAATTTTACTTTTCTCATGTAAAATATTAATTTTAAAGCTGGGAGAAAAGTGTTTTAATATCCTTGTGACTTTTACTTACTTTTAAATAAGTGTCACTTTTTACATTTTTGGTAAAAAAAACTTGTTAAAACTGATTTTAAACTTTTTCTTTGGACAAAATTTGTTTTTCATTGTGCATTTATAGGGAAAAGTATTGCCTGTTTTACTGCCTACTGTTGCCAGGCTTCCCCAGGAACTGAGCACTTTTTTGGCTTAACAGTGGAACAACCTATCAGTTGCTCAGTACTTCCTCCTTCTGGCCATAAAAGGAAGAAATTACCAAACAGCCTTAGCCACCACAGCAGGCTGCTAAAGTGTCTTAGCTGTATATGTGTGACTGCTCTGGCCAACAGTTGTTCTAGTCAACTTTTTTTCATCGCCCCCGCTGGAGTTGTCCTTTCAGCTACCATGGACTGGAGGGGATTTAGACACATCCTCTGTGGTTGTTGAAGTGCCCTTGTTGGGCAAGTGAGAGACATTCTTTTTGCTTAACCCCTTTATTGAAATATCACTTAAGATATGTTTAAATGCCGTTATTGAAATATCACTTAAGACACAGGCAATCATACATTTCTATATATAAGAAAATAAACCATATTAACAAGTTCCCAGTTACATGCATTATACATCTTTTGTATAATTAAGAAACAATAAAACAACAGCAACAACTCGAAAAAAAAAACACCAAAGGGGAAAGGATCAATGAACGCAGACACAAAAAATTAGCACTTTATTTGATAGATTTTATTGGTCAGGATTGTCACATGACATTTTGGCATTTGATTTAAAAGATGGAGTGTGGCTGTTTTAAGTGTTTCTGAAGAAGTTTTAGTCGATTAATAAATAGAATGAAAAGAGCTACCTTTGTGAGTCTGCATTCACTGGTCCTTTCCCCTTTGGTGATTTTGTATAGTTATCATTAATCCATCATTACATAAATTGCTCAATTCCTGCCTTTCCTTACACCTCACTTCTCATTCAGAACATTATTCTGTATGTATTGCTCCCACAATTTCCATTTAGAAAAACTTAGAAGCAAATTACATATAAGTAAAGGTCCCACTTCCTGTTCTTTTATCTCTAGTATTTACCTTTTTGGCAGCCACCAGAATTAAATTTAACAACGTCTTACTATGTCTGGGCAGTTCAGATTCTATGGCCCAGATCAAAAGAATAATTTCCTTAGTTACACCCACTTGCTCACCCAATATTTCTGGCAGAGTACTAAGTAGGGAATTTTTAGTCTACCAACTCATTATAATCAGAACTACGTTAACAGTTACCTCTTTCTTCCCCATCACACCTCCAACATTTGTCATCCGAGGAAAGATTCCTTGGAGTCTGCTGGGTGTATAAAAATACCTATACAAACACATCCAAGTAACAATCTTAAATCTTTGACTTTGTTGCATATTTAGGAACCATACATATGTTCTGCCACTGTTCCCTTATAAATTGCTTATCCAGTCTTTCTTCCCAAGCTTTTCTAACCTCCTCTGATTCCTGTAGTTATTGTGCAATATTTTGTATACCCTACTAATTATCCCCTTTTTTAACAGCAGCTTCTGTTCTAGATTCAACTAAGAACTCTACCAGAGCAGATTTTTCACTTGGGATTCCCCTATCCCTTTTTCGTTGCTTATCAGTCCCCAATAAGGAAGGCAGACTCTAGCCTGCAGTCCTTCTTGGCCTCTTACTGTTTTATTACCTTTCCTTCGCTTGTTATTTGCTCCAAATACCTTTGGCTCCTTTGCTAGTTTTCTCCAATAAATCCCAGCTCCCTTTTGCCTATTCTTTGTAACCCTAATTGCAGTCATCCATATTGGCAGCATTTCATTTCTCCATTCTCATGTTGTATTAGTTCTTAGAATGCTTTCTGCTACTTTATGAATGTAATATTCCCTGTGGTTGTTGATAGTCTCTTTAAAAATCTGTAGCCAAAATTTCACCCTCTCTATCTCTCTCTCTCTCTCTCATTATTTTTTTTAGTTTCTCCCATTACATCATAATCCCTTCTACTTTGAAATATAGCTTTCTGCTGGTGTTATGTATGTGAGCCATGACTGTGTAGCTCTAACATATCCCTTCAAGTCAAGTAATCCTAATCCTAATCCACTTCCATATTTTTCTATTGAAAGGGTCAATTTATCCCACTTGAACTTTGCCCTCTTCCCTACCAGATACATTCCTTCAACTCTTTGTTAGTTATTGTCCATAACTACTTCTCTGATTGATAAGTTTTATATAAAGGTCAAGCATATCTTTTAAGGGGCTAAAAGATTTTCACTGCTTGTATATTGGTATCAATATCCATAAACAAGAACTTTCCATTTCTCAGGTTTTATATTCTCTTTTATTCTCATCCCATGTAGCCTTATGTGCCTTAACAGAAACCATTTTAATCCAAAGTGAGAGCCATTTTTGTCAGTCCTGGGAGAAGGGGCAGAGAGTGTCACTCTACCCTAGCCAGAAGGCTATGTCCACCTGTAGTTTTTTTCTCCCTGGCAAAAGTGGGTATGTTTCTTCAGAAATTTCTTTTCAAAAAGAAACAAAAACTTAAGAGTTGTGCCTTCTCCTGTCTCGGATATTCTGGATGGGAGGTGATTTATTGGGTTTAGCTTAGGATTTAGTTCAGGCTCTTGTCCCTTCATGTATGGTTGTTTTTGGTAAAAGAAAAAGGGATTCTTCATTTTTTTGAAGAGATTCAAGAGACTGAACCTCAAAATGCGTGTGAAGGGACACAGTATTTTATCACTACCATTTTCTGATTTAGATTCTTTCAAGTGTGGCTTTGGCCTGTCCTTTTCAAGGATTCTCTTTCTTGGAGAGTATTTCCATAATGAATCAGTTGTTCCAATAGGAAGACAGTGATATTTCTCAGTCCCTCAGGAAGTAGTATGATTTATTACAACTGGGATTTCCAGAACCAACTCTTATTTCTCATGTTCTTTCTGTATTGGAGGATGTTTTTGTCATGGCCTGTAACTTGCCTGACTGCCAAGCTGCTGCCCACAAGAAAGCTGATGGACAGTATATAGTTCCTTAATCTTTTAAATCTTTATACAATCATCCCAGATGAGACCTAGCAGCTATTGCTCCTTTAGAGGTGGAAGGTTGGCATAGTGGTTAAGGTGTTTACCTTACAGGTATTTACATTTTACCCTCCTAATAGGAACAAATGTCCCAAACTGACAGCCATACTCACAGAGTTGAGTTAACATAAAATAAAGGTTATCCATGCTAAGATGCATGGTGCAGCATCTGTTTCTACTAAGTGCTAATTGGTTTGTCTTATCTTTATAGTTCTTTCAGCTGGGAAAACCCCTGAATGCTTTCAGAGAACATTATCTCCTAGCCATTTTCTCTAACCCCCCAAGCCAATAACTCTTCACCAGACTGTAACCAATTTCTCATTATCAGATTGCCTCCATTTAGACATGAGTACTAGACAGTCAATTTCTTTTTATCAGGTTGTTTCCATGGAGACATGAGGACCAGATGCAGAATTGCTGCTAAGCTAAGCATACATTCATTTGGTATTAATAAGCCTCATAATATTCAATATTCTTTTTAATTTATATGCTTTCTCTTAAAAGTTATTACTAAATCAGTCTAAGGTCCTTAATCCGTCATTCTTCCACGCAAGAATGAGAAAAAGCACATTATTTTTTCTTGTGTCATGCTCTTTTAATCATTTTGTTTTACATTGCAGTGCCTACATTTCTTAGAAATGAACAAGAAGAAAGAGAGAGGGGAGAAAGAAAAGAAAAAAAGAAGAGCAGCAGTTGTATACATTCTCCATTACACTTAAAGATAGCTGAGAAAACTTTACTTTATAGCATGCAAAGAAAACTATGCACCACAAAAATAGTACTAGTGAGAAACAAACTTTACTTACAGTTAACTTTCTCTCCTCTCTTTCCTTCCCCAAAGCATTTTTCCAAACATTAATGACATGAAGTAGGCTGTATGCTTTACGGTCCCCCTTAAGTCCAATAAATTGTGAAAGAGTAAAATATTTCCAGATTTTCTTTTTCTGCTATATTTCACAAGTATAATTTTTGCATTGTAATACCACACATCTTGTCTCTGCTTCATTTCCAACGTACTCTTGATTCTTCTGGTCAACTCTCATGCTCCCTTCCTTCTCTCCAACATTTTCCTTTGAAACTTTGAAAAAGGTTGCATGGGTACAGTCTCTCTGTGGTCTTTATTACTAGAAGAACAGGAAGCAGAATATCCTTCTGTTTTACAGCTCACTTTTTGTTGGACAAATTTTTGTATGTCCTCCTTAGCATATACTTCATCAAAAAATGATTTTGTCCGTCCAGGGAAGAATACTTTGAAGACAGTTGGATACAGCAGTTTGAATCTCAAATTGTGTCTCAGCATTCCCTGAATAGTGGAATAAATTTACTCCTCTTCTGCCTGGTATATGAGTAATCGTTTTCCACAAACACTGTGCTGTCTCCCACTTTTAGTACTTTGTCCTAATTGCCGAATCAACTTTTTCTGCTGGTAGGATTGAATGTTTACTATTAAAGGTCTAGGTTGCTTTCTCATAGCCAGGTTTGGAGTACACACACACAATGTGCCCTTTCAAACGAACAACTCCTGCTGTGGAATACCAGTCCAGTTGCTTGTGTGTGCTTTCATAAAATTAATGTAGTCTGTCCCCCCCCCCCAACTTCTCTAATATAGCTGAAAATGTCAGTTTTTTCCTACATGCTCTGTCCTCTAATTCTTTTATTTTTTGAAACATCTCATCTGTTTAAAGCTTCTTCCATTTTTTACAGCCTTTTGTTGTTTGTATTGTACTGTATCAGTATTTTGTTTATTTTAACCAGGTCTGCATGCAGTTGTCTTATATGTTCCTGTAGGTTACTGGAAGTTATGTCTGGAGGTTGCATTTCTTTTTGCTGAACAGCTGCAGAACTTTCCCCAATCAGTGTTTCTTCCTCACTTTTTGTAGCTGTTTTTTCCAGGTCCTCTGTATTTATTTTTTTTGCTGGCATCCAGGCAATACACTTACTACCCAGTTACTAAATTTACCCATAAACACAAAAGTATACTGGCCTTCTCTGCTGACTTTCTGTTTCCACACTGGGAGAGCTAGAATTAAGCTGTTACTCAATGTGCAGCCATCTTGGAAGTTTCCAGGATGGGTAAGGTTTTGATACATTTGAGGGGGAAAGCATATTCCTGTGCAACACTTGTTTTTAGAATTCTCACCTGTCAAGCTGTTATGTTGAAGTTTGTGCTTGCCTCTTGTGAAAATATGAAGCATTTTTTGGCATTTGCTTCCTCTTTTGAGGAAAAATCAACTTTGTCTAACATGGCTGCTTTTCTTTCTCAAGTGGCTATCCTTTGTTTAAAATGTACCACTTACAGGGCTGTTGGAACTGGAACTGTTATGAGGAGGTTTACCAGGCTGTGTTCTCAAGACCTCCCAGAGGATGTTGAAAATTATGTTTTGGATTCTTCCTTGGATAGAGAGTTAGTTTTCTGCAGACTTCCTTAAGTGTGATGTGAAGGGTATGCTGGCCAAGCCTCTTAGCTTCCTAACACAAGAAATCTGGACAAAGCCTTAAGTAGTGGGGGACAAAGACTCAGAAAGAGGGACAGACATTAAATATTGCTCTTACAAACTTAGAATGTTGGTAACAAGTTTTGTGTTATCTTGCATTTTGTGATGGGTATGAAGTCTGAGACTCAAATGTATGTTATTATGTAGTGAATTCAATCCTTTGTAGTTTTGTAGCAAAAAAAAAATCCTTTGTAGTTTTCCAGAAAAAAAAAAAAAAAAAAAAAACATTTTAAGAGGAGCAGACAAAAACTTTAAGGCAAAAAGTGGACATTCTGTGGAAATCTGGACAGTAGAGAGGTATGATGTCGATTCATGGGATCTCTATTTTTTTATCCTTCCTTCTGCAAGATGGCCAAGAGATTTAATGCTACTCTGCTGCCCTGTTTTAAAGGCACATTAAATTGATCCAGCAAGCTGCTGGTAAGTAAATGTTTAAAAAGCTTTGGCAAGGAGTATAGTATCCAAAACATAGAGGAACCTTCCAGAACTAGGACAGTCTAATAAGTCTGTATTGTCTTTTTGAATTTTATGGTAACCTTAGATTTAAAAGTTGCATAGTCCTTCAATAGATCCACTCTTCAGAGGTTTCTAAAGATGTTCTGTGTCTGGATCACATTATCACGTTCTCTGTATTGCCCTTTGGTCTATCACTGTTATAAAGGTGTTTATAAAGTATCTAGGTCCTGCAGTAGCTTTCTGCAGACTGTAAGGTGTACACATTTTTCCTTATTTTGGTAATTTTCCCTTTTTTTGCTGAATATCTTTGAAGGTGTCCGGAATCTCCTAATTATGGATCTGCTGTTTAGACCGGGATTCCAAGAGAATATACAGGTGCATGCTGTATATATATTTGTCAGCCTGGGAGGATATGATCAGCAGACCACACTGCTTTGCCAGAGATAGCCTGCATCTGTCCCTCTATGGTTTCAATTGTTGGCAGACATTGTCCATCCCTTACAGTGTTTTTTTTAGGCAATGCCAACCTGATAAACCTACCAACATAACGAAAGAAGCAAAGGACATTATGATGGTGCTACTAATCAATGCTAAGAGCCTGAACAAGGAACTCCACTCCCAATAAGCCCTTGTCATACAGGAGGACGTTGACGTTTGTGTAGTAAATGAGACATGGTTTAATGTAGCGGTAGAGCACTCAACTGTATAGGGCTGTAATGCAAGGGGAAAAAGGTGGAGGTGCATTGATATACATCCAGAAGAGACTCAGATCAAGGCTGATAAAACAATATGATGCACTAGACCTTCTTAATGTCTACATAACAATCAGAAAGGTCCCGTTTCACACATTAGTTAACTATAGAACTCTCTGTCTATGATTCCTGTGTGTAGAAACCAGAATCCCTCTTTACTAAACCCAATACCATTTCCATAGGTAATCTAAACTATCCAGCTAAAGACTGGGAAACCTGCATTACCAGTATTGCACAAGCACAGAGATTCCTGGACTTTATCAATACAGATGCCTTGGAACAATTAGTCAGAGTACTCAATGGGGGGAATAACATCTTGGATCTTGTTCTTACTAATATGAGAGCATCTTGCACCATCCCCTTGTGCATCTTCATCACTTGTTAAGTCTGACCATAAAGCAGTCTCCTTTGAAATAAAACTGAAACCAAAGCTTCCTTCCTCCCAAGGTACCTTTAGAAATTTCTTTAAGACCAAGTACCTACTCCTAAATGATACGTTGGCAAGCTTCAAATCCCCAACAAACCCATTTAACTCCTCTGAATATGCAGAAGTGTACACAATGACACTATACCATGCATGTAAAGAGCTGCATAGATTAGCTGTACCAAGTAGGAACATGCGCAGGGCAAGCTCAAAAACAAATGCACAGGGTAGAACCATGATACCAACAAGCTTTGTAATAAAAGGAAAATAATTTTGACCAAAGGTAAGAACAGTAATTTCCAGAATATTAGAACCCTTGTCAGTGAAATAAGCAAACAACTCAGGAGCTTAATAAAATCTACCAAAGCCAAGTTTGAGGCTAAAATAGTTACTCAAGCCAAAGACAGTCACAAGACATTTTTTTAGTTATGTTCATAATCTCAAAAACACAATGCAGCAATGCGCTGAGCTGATTGTGAACAACCTAATCTACACTAAGGTGGAAATACAGTGAAGCTACTAGCTGATAAATTTAGCTCTAAATTAACCCCTCTCTCCCCTCTGTCTGTCCTCAGGATATCAAACACAACCAAGAAGACTGTAGAACAACACCACGGCTCCAAGACAGAAGTAACTCCAAGAAATTTATTAAAATCCACCAACAGTAAGCACTTTCATTAGATAATACAAACTTCCTCAGACAAGTGAATAAAGTACATTGACCCCACCTACTATATGTATATATATATATATATATATATATATATATATATACGTATATATATGTGTGTGTATATATATATATATATATATATATATGTGTGTGTGTGTGTGTGTGTATATGTATATGTATATATATATATATATATATATATATATAGATATAGATATATATAAAATAAATAAATATTAATATATATATATATATATATATATATATATATAACTATATATATATATATAAGTATATATATATATATATATATATAACTATATATATATATATATATATATATATATATATGTGGATGGGTCTAGGACATTTCACCGAAAGTACATTTCACCTAAACACAAATGACTGAACACAAATCACTGAAAGCACAATTCACCTAAAACTCAATTCACCGAAACACATTTCACCTAAAGTTTGAGATGGCCTTGTCCCCACTGTAGTGCGACCTTGGAGTTAGTATATATAGTAGGGGGGGTGTGGGGGTCACCCCCCCACATTGGGGTGTGTGGGTGGCATAGCCCCCCACATATTTTAAGTGGATATCATGTTTGGAAAAGAGTAATATATTGAAATTGCAAGTATCCATGTATATAGTTCAAAATATTTAACATATGTGGAGGGCTATGCCCCCACACCCCCTGATGTGGGGGGCAGTGCCGCCCACATCCCCCCTACTATATATACTAACTCCAGGGTCGCACTGCAGTGGGGACAAGGCCATCTACAACTTTCAATGAATTGTGTTTTAGGTGAATTGAGCTTTCAGTGAAAAGTGCACACCAATTTGAGTTTAGGTGAAATGTGCTTTCGGTGAAATGCCCTAGACCCATATATATATATATATATATATATATATATATATATATATATATACACATATTCCTGCTAATTATAATAATTAAACAATTAAAATGATAATTAAACCAAAATTGTATCCTATAAAATATGTTATATTAAATACATACAACTTCCATACAGAAAACAGATAAAGGAAATGACAAGTAGTCATCTATTCATATGCCTTCATTTTTAAAACACTAGTTATACTAATAATGTCATTCAGTCCAGGCCAAGACGAGGCATTCAAAAACAATTGCCACCATTATTCCCTCTGCTCCAAAATAATTGGCCAAGGACCTCCCCTAGGATGTTTCGGTATTTGTTCTAAAATGAAAAACAAGAAAGCATGATTATGATACATGTCCAGATGTTTGGTAAGGGTGTTTGTGAGTTTATGTTTACTAATATTGTTAAGAATGTTCATATATATGCTGTTTTAATCTTCTCTCCATCTTTCCTATGTAAAAACTGGGACATTCTTTACAAAGTGCCACATAAATCACCCCTTCCGTATAACAGTTATAAAAACCCTTTACCTTGATAAGTTTATCTCTGACCTTAACCTCATGCCTTTGCAAAATCTTACAACATTGGTTGCAAGCCCCACATTTTGACATTTTACCTGTGCCTGCACCTCCAAAATTACTTGACATACCATCAAACAAATTTTTAAAGGATCTTCCTCATCTATAAACAATTTTGGGTCTTGTCCTCAATTTTTCATAAACTTCCTTGTTTCTCATGACTAAGTCCCAATTTTTATAAAAAATGTTTACCAATGACTTACTGTCTGTACTATAAGTCATAACATACAATGGCCCATCCATAATATTAGAATGTTCCTTTGTGCTCCCCATAGGTTGATCAATTGCCATTTCATTGCTCCTATCTACATCTTCACTCATCCTATTGTCATAGCCAGAACTCAAGTTACAATTATTATTTAGTAAAGGTCTGAAATAACCAGATCTTCTCTTCAGTGATACCTCTTCCACAGTTGAATCTATTAGGGTGCATGCATAGCCTCTTGTAAGGAACACAGCCTTTAAATTATTACATTCATCCAGGAAATCACACCATTCTGATACCATATGAGCATCCCTTACCAGTTGTCCCTTAACCATTGCACATTTTTGATGATAGGGATGACTGCTTGTAAAGGGCAAGATATTTGAATAAGATGGCTTCCTATAAATTTTTGAAGCTAACTAAATGCCAAAACATGCATTATTTTATCCTTTGGGAAGTCATCTACCCCAGAGAACTTCAACATTACTAATACTCCCTTAAGAGTTGACCGATTTGTTTTGGATTTGGGAATCTATGTGGACAGAGACCTAACTTTTGGCCAACTTGTGTCTATTGTTGTAAGAAAATCCTTCTACATTGCACAGCTTACAAACAGTGATTCTGTCAAGATCTAGGGATGACATTGTCCTCCTTTACTCAGTGCTTATTAGACCAGTCAAAGAATATAATGTCCCCTTTGGCATGTATCTGTGCAGACACATGCAACAACTGGAATGCCCACAGGATACCTTACTACAAGGATACAAGGCCTAAACAACATGTGTTACATGGAATAACTCAAAGCCCTGTTACTATACTCGGTGTCCTACAGACTGCTAAGAGGTGACCTATTTCTGCCATACAAGGGGTCCACCGACCCATTATTAATGCATTTACTGTATATCAGCAAGTCAAATGGCATCTAAGGATCTAAACCTCTTCTGCAATGTCAGCAGAATGGTTTGGGGGAACAGGTGTACTTTACAGAGGATATCTCTGCTCTGGAACAGACTCCCCATACACATAAAGTTCATCCTTGTGCATTTTCAGGTGCAACTTAGAGTTGTGGATAGGAAACAGAAAATTTACCCCAAGTACTGCCCCCTGTACTACTAATGGATGGGGGCAGCTCCTAAAGATTTTATCCCATGTTTGCGTCTCTTCAAATTATCTACAGTGTGATCCCAGTTATTCTTATTATGGGTAATATATAAATCTTATGTTGTTAATCTTCATTTATTCATGACAGATGGGTCTCGGTTCCATCCTCAGAACTGACTCAGCCAGTATAACAAGCTCGCGCCAGCCAAAAACTCTCCAGCTGAGGTTACCCATAGTGCCCCTCTCCTCGTCTCCTCAGATCTCGTTTGCTGCATAGAATTTCAAGACGTGTTAGGCTAGCTCTCAAGCTGTTTGTTTTTCGCTTAATTTTTTGCAAATTTACCCTTAAAATCTTTTATAATTCTCCTATATCTTAATTGTTTATAGTTAGCGATAGTTCCCTTCCTGTGTGAGTGAATTTTTCTTTCCTTTTACCTTGTTGTTATTTCTTCGTATCATCGTTGGTACAGACCCCTCCCTTCCCCTAACCATTTGGTAATTTAAATACCATTGTTGGTATTTTCTTTCCCCTTCTCATTACCCTTTGGGTATATTTTCTACTTACCATTGTTGATAATTAAAAAAAAAAATCCTTTCCTTTTCTATGTGCATGTGTGTGTACACCTAGTCATGAAAGGATATTTCTTCTTGATAAATTACTGTTTGATTACTGTTTAATTGTTGTCAACTGGATTTTTCATAATGGCCAACAAGAAGGGCTGTACTGGTTTTAAACAGTGTGATAAATGTGGCAGGAAGATGCCATACTCTGATGGGCATCTCTCCTGCATCTGTTGCCTAGGAGTACTACATTTGAAGGTTTAACCTCCATGCGAGCTCTGTAAGGGATTTAGTGCCCGCACCTTAGCTGAGTACAAGAGCAAATTAATCTTAAAGGGTCTCTTGAAAACCCCTTTCTCGGAGGCTTTATGTGAGGCAGAGATCCCAACCCCTGCTAGAAAAGAGACGAAGAAAAGGAGCTATTCAGTGCCATCATCTCCTCAGTCCCAGGAATCAAAAAACACTAAGGCCCAGGTTCATACAGAACCAAAACTAAAACATGCCAAAATGACTTTGACACCTACCTCAGCACCGGAGTCTAAAACTCCATCCATGGTGCCATCATTGACTATGGAACAGACAACCACTACTATTCCCATGGTACCGACCCCTTTCATGGTAACACAGACCCTCTCGGCACCAACAGTGCTCTCTTCCTTAAAATTGGTCACCCCCCCCCCATCATCACAACCTTCTGGTCTTCTGACCACGGTGCCAAAGGTCGAGACACTGGCCAGGACTCAATATTCAGCCTCAGTTGACCCTTTTGTTGGACAGCAGCTAAGTCCATTCCTTGACTGGCCTGAATCTCCATTGGGGATGTCAACCCATTCCACCAGGAACCTTATGAACCTTGATGTAGTGAGAGTTGTAGATCAGCTCCTAGCAGTCAGAGGCATCCTAACTCCGTCTAGGACCTCCCTCCCACCCGGAGCCAAGGGTTTCTCTCAACAGACTCCAATCTATGTTCCTCTTTCAAATTCCCTGCAGGTCTTGGAACCCTCACTGCCGACATCTATCCTGGTGCCAGCTTCTTCAGCTCCACTGGTAGATTGTACCATGGTTCCAGAACCTACCCTGTAGACCACGGCTTAGTCGGAGACGATCCACACTTGAGACTGTGACTCGTCTGTCGGTGCTGTGACCCCTAGTATGGCACTGATTTCTTTCTACAGTGCCATCTAAGTTTCCATTGTTTTAGCAGTTCCAAGTCCTCTTGCTGCTCCTTTCCTGGAGGCAGACTCATCTGAGCGGGGTGTGAACACTGTTCCATGGTTGTCTTTCTCAGTTCTGGGCTGCCATCTCTCTTTGGGTGGGCTTGCATTCCAAGTTATGAAGAGGGCATTCACCTCGTCAGGCTCGCAGTTGGCCCCTTTGGTGCCAGAATGTCACATATACATGTCCTCTGGCTCACAGCTGACACAGTCCACTACACTGGGACATTGCGCACGGGAGCAGCAAGATACCCTACCACAGGGCACCCTCTCTTCGGAGTCCTTTTGAGATGGTTCTCCTGAAGAGCCCCCCATAAGATTGTACAAGAGGAAGCACATTGATTCCCCTGAGAAATCTCTCACCGAAGATACAGATTATGATGAGGGGAAGGGTCTCCATGGTCACCCCCTAAGGAAGTGTCCTTTGGAGACATACTGGAGTTCCTGAAAGAGAGGGGTGAGTCGAAGCCCACCAACCCTTCCTCTGAGGAATCTGTTTTCTTGCAGGCTTTCTGTGCTCATCCCTCTACTTCCTGGGTGACCCTGCCTGTGGATGAGTTGGTCAAGCTGATTGTGCTGCACACCTGGAAGGCCCCTGACACCATTGAGCCTATCCCCCAGAGACCGGACAAAATATTCTCCCCTCCAGAGGATCAGCCCCATTTAGTCCAAAGGCTTGACAGTAGATTCTATGATAATGGCGGCAGCCACAAGGAAAAAACTGACACAGGAGAGTCCTGCTGTCCATCCTCCAAACAGGGAGTCTCAGATGATGGACAGATTAGGGAAGCGGATTTACACTTCAACAACCTTTGCCATATGGCCCTTGAACTATTTGGCACTTTTTACCCACCTCCAGAGAGACCTGATCACGGAACTCTCAGGAACCTTAGCAGGAGCAGTGACTGATGAGGTATGTGACAAACTTGCTTCACAGCTTGCCACCCTGGAATCCATATCTAACTCATCCATGTGGTTGACTGCACATACAACTGAAGGGGCGGGCAGACCCTTTCAAGTCTTCCTTTATCAAAGCTCCCATTTCCCCTCTCTTTGATCCAAAAGTTAAAGATACACTAGCCAGGTGTGAGAAGGATGGTAGGACCCTGTCTGCTGTGGGTGTATATTTTTCCACCCCCCCAACGATCCTACTCTAGGAATCAGAGGAGTGGAAAGATGTGGTTCAGAAAATCCGAGAGCCTTTCTGTGACATATGTGGTGAGTTTTCCCCCCCAGGGCAGAGGGGGGAACTCATCAGGAAGACCCCCCCCCCAGCAGAGGGGGTCTGCGTAACCAGGGGTCCAGAGATTCCTTTTCTGGGCAACCCTACCAGAGCTCCTGAAGAGTGCCCTGATTGCTTGCCTCTAGAAGTAGTTGGGGATGATTCTCTCTGCACTACTTAGCCTGGCATTCCATAACAACAGATTCTTGGGTGCGGACGATAATTACAAAGGTTATCACATTCCCTTTGATCTTTAGACGTGGCCTCAAAGGCGAATCCCCGATGTTCCACCCAGTCAGAGGGATGCAGCAGCACAAGAAATTTGAAAGCTGCTCCAAATAAGAGTCATCCAGACCAGATAGAATCTGGATTTTACTCAAAGTTCTTTTCAGTGCCAAAAAAAGACAGGGGACTGGAGGCCAGTTTTGGACCTTGGCATCCTAAACAAGTTTGTCAGACAGACCAAATTCTGGATGGTCACAGTTCAGTGTATTCTCCTGTTTCTGGGGTTCTATATTAGGTAATCGAACTTTCAAAGGTAAGACTGTCATATGGTCGACACCATATGATCGAACTTTTAAACGTTCGAAAATCTAATAAAAAAATAGACTACAGAAGTAACCTACCTGAACATTTTAAGCAGGGGGGCAAGCACCCTTGCACCCCCCACACCACCCGCACTTTAAATATACCAACTCCGAAATCGCACTACTGTGCAGAAAAGGGAACTCTTCCCATTCCGCGCTGTATGGAGATCTCTGTTAAAACATTCGAACTTTCAAAAATTTGATCATATGGTGTCAACCATATGACAGTCGGACTTTTGAAAGTTCGATCATCCAATATAGTCCTGTTTCTGGAAAAAGATGACTGGATGTGCTTGATAGATCTTCAGGATGCATATTACCATATAAAAATGGACCAACACTACAGAAGATATCTCCACTTCCATCTGAGAGCCAATCACTATCAAATTTGAGTGCTCCCCTTTGGTCTCTCCACAGCCCCCAGAGAGTTCACCAAATGTTTGGCAGTAGTAACAGCTCACTTGAGACTGCAAGAATTCTGGGTGTTTCCATATCTAGATGATTGGCCCGCCTCCACCAAGCATCTACTGCTTCTCATCTTGCACTACACTCTGCAGCTAGCACGACTCTTTGGGATCTCGATAAATGAAGAGAAGTCAAAACTAGTACCTACTCAAAGCCTAGAATTCATAGGAGCAACATTCGACACAAGGTCTTGCCTGGTCACCCTTCCTCTTCACAGGCTTCAGAGACTAAGATCTCAACTCTGGAGTGATACTCTCTCAGGACAAAGTCCCAGCTCGTTCAGTCCTTCAATTGCTGGGTTCAGTAACAGCAATGATTACTGTAGCTCCCCTAGCAAGACTCCATATGAGATTATTACAATGGTTGCTAGTGTCACAGTGGTCCCTGTTGACACATCCTATGTCTTACCCAATCCGCATAACAAATCACTGCAAACAATATCTGAACTGGTGTATGAAGCCAGAAATGAAATTATGGAGTTGTCCCTTCTCATCCTCTCAGTCTAAGGCTGTGATGACCATGGACGTGTCCCTAATGGGGTGGGGGGGGGGGGCATTTTCAGGGAAAGTCCAAGGCACTTGGACCCCTTAGAGCACAATTTGCATATCAATGTCCTAGAATTGAGGGCAATGCTTTTGGCATTGCAATCATTACAATCTGCCCTCCCGTCGGGGACAATTGCTATCCAGTTGAACAACATGTCGGTCGTCTGATATGTCAACAAACAGGGGGGAGCCAGATCCTACCAATTGTGTCGAGAAGCCATGAGACTTTGGCAATGGGTGATAGCCACCATTTGCTTTCTGGTTGCAGTGCACATTCCTGGAAATTCCAGCATGATTGCAGACAAGCTGAGCAGATGCATTCTACTGCCTCACGAGTGGTCCCTCAATCCTGAAGTAGCAATGGAGATTTTCCATCACTGGGGTCAACATTGCTGTGATCTATTAACATCTCCCACCAACCACAAATGCAGCAGCTACTTTGCCCTAAGCCCCCTCAGAGGGAGTCCCCGAGGGACGCTCTAGTACACAATTGGGCCCCTGGACTGCTTTTTGCCTTCCCTCCCTTTCCTGTGATTCCACAATTTCTAAAGAAAGCACTTCAATTGAGAAGCAAAGTAATCCTCATTGCACCCTTTTGGCCCCAAGTCTGGTTCCTTTCCTTTGGCCTCACCTGGTTCACCGATCATGGACTCTGGAGCCTCAAGCTGACAGCTTGGTACCTCCACGTCTGGTAATTGCCATGCAAAATAACCTATCTTCCGCTGTACGAAAAATACTTCTGGCTTCCCATAAACCATCCACCAGAAAAATGTATTGTAGTAATGGAACAGATTTGTTTTTTGGTCTCGAGAAAAAGGACTGGACCCCCTTTCACCTCCAATTAATTCGGTGTTGGAGTATTTATCAACCTTACTTTATTCAGGAGCATCAGCTTCTATGACTCATGTCTATTTAGCAGCTATCTCAAACTTCCATAACAGTTTCCAAGATTCTTCTTTAATATCTCACCGTCTCTATAAAACTTTCTTGAAAAGAGTCATACATATAAAACCACCCTTTAAAGAACCCATTGAACCTTGGAATTTGACTCTGGACCTACAAACTTTTACTTGTCATCCCTTTGTGCCTGTTGCCACTTGCAATATAAAATTCTTGTCTTGGAAGACTTTATTCTTGGTAGTCATTACCTTGGCGAGAAGAATTTCTGAATTACAGGCCTGGTGTGTAAAACATCCTTACATAGTTTTCCATAAAGAGAGAGTATCTCTTCAGACTAACCCTTCCTTTCTACCCAAGGTTGTCTCGGAGTTAAATATTAATCAATCCATTGACCTGCCAGTTTTCTTCCCAAATTTTTCTAATAAAAGAGAATATTGTTTGTATTTATTGGATGTACATAGACATTTCTACTTAGACAGGACTAAATCTTTCTGAAAATATGACCAATTATTCCTGTCTTTTTCATGATCCAAGTTGGGAAAATCTGTTTCCAAAGCCATATTGGCAAAATGGCTGAGAGACTGCATCTCTTTTGTCTATCAACAGAACAAAATGCTTTTAACAATTAAAATAAGGAGAATTCAACCATATTGGCAAAATGGCTGAGAGACTGCATCTCTTTTGTCTATCAACAGAACAAAATGCTTTTAACAATTAAAATAAGGAGAATTCAACCAGCTCAGTTGCTACTTTGTTAGCCTTTCATTCCAGAACTTCTGTGGATGACATTTTCGCAGCAGCCACTTGGGATACCACTCATACCTTTATCACTCGTTACAAATTGGACTTGGTCTCCAGGGGGAAAGCATCCTTTGGCTCAGTGGTGCTCAGGAATATCCTTCCATAGGGCCTCCCAGGAAATAAAGTAGCTAGGGACTCTGTCCCATCCGTCATGAATAAATGAAGATTAACAACATCAGATAAAGAAGTTATGTTTTTACCATAAAGTTCCATCTATGTTGTTGATCTTCATTCATTCATAACATCCCACCCTCCTACCCCCTCTGAAAGACTCCTGGAGGTTCGTATTTGGTCCTGGTTACATGATAGTGCATTTGCTCAGACAAAGCCTCCGCTTTCCTTTCCTTATGGGCAAACTGATCTGAGGAGATGAGGAGAGGGGCACTATGGGTAACCTTAGCTCGAGAGTTTTTGGCTGGCGTGAACGTATTATATCGGCCAAATCGGTTCCAAGGATGGAACCGAGACCCATCCATCATGAATGAATGAAGATCAACAACACAGATGGAATGTTATGATAAGAAAATAACTTCTTTTTATCGACCATGGGATGGGTGAGGCCAATGTATAACAAAATGGGACAGGTTATTTCAAGCACAAAAGAGGAAAATGGCTAAACTTAAAATGGCCCTCAAGGCAGCTAGCCTAGTACTTGCCTATGAGCATATGTCCTGTCTGAATAATTCTCACAGGATTTTCTTGTGATGTAAACTGGTGTCCAAGAGAGATCTTAATCTATTCTTGAGTTTTCACTTAGTCTGTCAGCTAGGCAATTCCTTATGATTTTCAGTCTTGTGGCATTTATGATTCTCCTGATACATTTTACTAGACTCCACATGATAAGAAACCCAGCATTGCCTGTAATATGCATGGTCCCAACATCTGAATACCTTGACTTTTCAGTTTCCAATATTGAGGTTTGTGAATAAGGACTTTTTTTTTTTCGCTCGAGGCACCATATTTTTCAAAATGCAGATCTTCAAGCTCCAGGACAGTCTGTTACTATGGTGTCTGACTATGCTTGGGGAGCCGTGTCTGAGGATAAAACTGCAAGGTCTTTGGAATAGAAAAGACAGACCAAAATGCAAAAAAATAAGAGATATTGGCACTTAAAAATATTCACAGTGATGAGGTTCATATACAAGCAAAAGGGAACCAGTTTCTTACTCTCTATGCAGACTAGCCATGGTAGCCAAGGATGTAGCATTTCAAGACAATTGCACTCTACGGGCATCTTATATACTGTCAGAGTAAAACTGTGCTGCAGACAGGCTGAGCAGGACAAGGACAGACCCTCACTAATGGAAGTTGTATCAGGAGGCCTTCTAAGATTTGATCCTACTATGGGGAGCACCTCCAATATATCTTTTACCTCCACTCTCAATTACCAGTTGGTGAAATTCTGCTCCAGGTCCCTGCTCTTGAAGGCCTAGAAGGCAGATGCTTTTTATTTTCCTTAGGTAGGTATTTTGCTGTATGCTTTCCACCTTTTCTAATATTATCCAGGATCATTGTGAAGATTTAGAAGCAGAAGCAAAGCTAGCTCATCCTTTGCCCTTTGCCAGTACCATGAACCAGCACCTCATCCAGAGCTACAAAAAATGGGCACTTTTACAGTATTAAGCTGATTGCTACATTGTAGCAATAGGCTTATTGCAGTTAGATCCACACCTCCCAACTCTTCCATTGAAGAGCTAAAAAAAGGATATTCTTTCTACTGGCACACCAGCCACATGGGCAAATGCATGGCACTCACCACTCCCTCCTTTCCCAGCCATTCATGTCCCGTTTCTGCGCCCTGCCTCCAGCGCTCCTTCAAAATATTTTATTTAAAAATAAAAAAGTTATTCTTACATTTGTAGTAAACTGCTTACTACAACTGTAGCAGACAGTTGCTACAGTTTGTACTCTGCTTGCACAGAGCTCTGCAGTGCTCATGTTTTAGTTTAAAAAAAGATGTTTTTTATTTTTAAACTGTAGCAATATGCCTGCTACAATGTACCAAGCAGTTGCTACAGTTTGGGTCTATATTAGATCGGCGAACGCTTAAACAAGCGAATGCTGATTGATCGACCTTATTTTAGTGAATGCTCAAAATATCGAAGCAACAGAAACCCCATTTTTTTCCTAGGGAAAGAATTTGGTTGTCCGTTTCTGTTGCTTCGGTATTTTCAGTGCTGTGGTGGAAAGCTACAGGTCAGATTCAGGTAAGTGTGCGATTGTGTGGATGTGAGTGTTAGGGTGGGTTAGGTGAGTTAGGGTTAGGGCTCGGGTTTGGTATGTGTACGATTGTGTGGACGTGAGGGTTAGGGCGCGTTTAGGTGAGTTAGGGTTAGGGAGTGGGTGAGGTAAGTGTGCGATAGTGCCGGACCTTAGGGTTAGGGTTTGGGTTAAGGTAAGTGGATAGTTAGTGGTGTGTGCATAGTTTAGTGTAGGATTAGGTGTCAGATTTTAGGTGCATGTGTGTGGACTTCTGTTTGTTTGGTGTGCTTGTGTTGTGTGTATGTGTTTTGGATCAGTGATTTTTTTCCCTAGGAAAAAAATTGCTGATCTGACAGTTCGAGATTGTAAGCTTTTGCTTACATAAGGTCGATCAATCAGCGTTCTCTTTTTTAAGCGTTTGCTGATCTAATACAGACCCTACAGTTTAGACCACACTCAGTGTGCTACAGCACTCAGGTTTGACCACAGATGCCAGTATTGCATTAAGGACAGATTGGGATCAGCTGATTGCTCCCCCATTTTTTTTTTGCCCGGGGCAGTTGTCCACCTCACCGGACCCTGGCTATGCTGCCGTTCAGAAGGACTCTGCAAAAATCATTATGATGGTACTCTTCTGGCCTAGGCATTACTGGCTGTCCTTTCTTTGGTATGGTCAAGGGCAAATATCGCAGATTCCACAGACTGGATCTACTCACACAAGACGAAGGGTGTTTGATGCATCCTGACTGTAATTGACTGCCTGGGTGATAGAATCTTATTTCCTTTAAGACTCTTTTTATAAGGACATGCAGCAGGTACTAAAGGTGGCAACATGTCATGCTACTAGAAAAGCATTTTTTAGTAAATGGAAAAGATTTTCTAATTGGTGCCAAAAAAAGATCCAGCATCCATTCAGAGCTAGAGTTTCTCTTGTAATGCATCATTTGTGTGAGTTACTATCCTATGGCCTGACTTGCTCCTTAGTCATGGTTTGTTTGTTGGCCATTTCAGCATGTTTGCCCTTGGATCTCTTTCTTTCAGTGCTGTCTTATTTGAAAAAAAATTTTTTTAAGGACGTTGCTTATGAAGCCTCCTAAAAAGCACGTGTCTCCTTCTTGGGATCTTAATTTTGTAATAAAAATGAACTCTTGCTCCATTTGATTCGTCTCATCAGGCTAACGAGTTTCTTGACATTGAAAGCAGTCTTGCTTATTGCATTGACATCGGAAGAAGAGTATTTGACTTGCAGGCTGTTGTGGTGGGTCATCCTTTTCTAATTTTCCACAAAGATGGGGTTTCTTAAAGTACTATTCCTTCATTTATCCATACCATGGTATCCATTTCCTAGTCTTCTTTTAAGATCCTAAAAACTAGGGTGAAAGGATACTCCATGTTGTGGATGTCAACATACAGGTCATGTGCAATCTCAACAGAACAATATCTTTCAGAACTTCTTATCAGTTGTTTGTTTCTTGTGAACAGAATTAAAAAGGACAAACTTGTGTCAAAGCTAACTACTCTCAAATGGTTGTCTCATTACCTTTTGTTGTACCCACTACAACAAAAGTATTCTAGGCAGGGTCAAGGCTCTTATTATAACCTTGGCTTCATTTGTGGCTTATTGGAAAGGATTGGGTTTTAGAAGTATTCTAGAAGCAGCAACTTGGTCCTCTTTGCACAGTTTTATATACTACATTCCTCTTCCAGGCCTTGGACAGGCTTTGCTAGGGACATTCTCCATAGGTTCCTGTACCTTAATCTTTCCTTCAGCCAGTCATGTTCATCTATGGTAATCTACCCATATAGCTTAGGTTACTGCAGCAGTGACCTATATGAAGAACATAGTACTATTGTTTAAGTAAACTTACTATAAAAGAGGTGTTAAAATGATCACTGCTTCAGTAGTCACTCCCTCCCTCTTACTTTTGTATGATGTTTATGCTAGGCTGTGGACTTACTATTTTTCTGTCATTGTCCTTTTCAGAGCTTTAGTCTCCCTCTGTCTGTGGCATGAAAGTTCTGAAGAGCTTGGTTCCCAAATGTGTCTTTTAGTCAGCTCAGCTTGAGCTGACTGATAAGGTACATGGAAGGTGTCCTGAATTTTGAAGTTGGCCAGCTCTTATATCCTTATCAGGATATAACCCATGTAGCTTAGGCTAATGCAATGCAATGCAATGATTTAAACATCTTGTGGTACAAGGTTTTTTTATGCAACTGTAATCTTTTGGTCTTAGTGCCTTGATTGGTCATGAAAGATATGAGGTGGAGTGTAGACATGGGTAGGAGATTTATGAATGTAGGAGAGGAGTGGGGGATGAAGTTTAGCTAACTGAATATTGGATATATTTAGTTGTATGCCCTGTGGGCCTGAAATATATGATGATATTTACTGTTAACTCTTCAAGTGCTGGGCATGTTTCTGAGGCTCCTAACATTGTTAAAGAAGGCTTTGTGGTTGCCCTTTGCCTGAGTGACTGTGTTTATCCGATATCTGTCTTTGGTTGATTTGATTGGGATCTGGAGTTCCCTGTAAGTTTAGGAAGAGGGTTTTTTTTTCATTTTGAGAGTTACATTTATTTTTATGTGCAGTGATTTTTTTTCCCTTTTGTTGTAGAGATTGTTTATATTTGGCTTCCACTGTAGAAATTTATTCTTGAACTTATGCATAGAATTTAGTGGTACAGGATTCTGCCTAAGTAGTGGGGTCATCGAGTTGGAAGGGGATGGTTAATTTAGCCAGGTTATCGCTCAGTTTCAGTAGATTAGGCTTGGCATAACCTCTGAACACCAAGGTATTGGAGGATGTTTTTGGCTTCAGTGTTGAAGTAAATATGACTGATATGTGGTCCAGTTTGAACAGAGAGGGAGGTACAATTGGTAGGGAGCAGAGCTGTCCCATACTGGTGAGGAACAAGTCCAGGTTTTTATCTCCCTGGTTGGTGTGTAAAACTAACTGGCCCAGAGAGTTTGTGTTGATGAAGTCCAGAAATATCTGGTTGTACATGATAGAAGATGTATATATTTCCCAGTTAATGTGGAGGGGCAGTTTAACTCCTCTAAGAGAATGATGTTTGGCTTAATGCTTAGATCCTCTATGGCCTCCATACCCATTAGGTAGGAGTTATGGCCTACGAGGGATATAGACAAGGTCCTATAGTTAGCCATGATGTGATAAGGGATCTTGTTAATGGTATGTTGGACATGGAGGAGTTCCATATAATTATCTTGTCTAACAAGTCAGGAGTTGGTGATTTATTTTCAGATATGTCTGACAAGAAGACATCTCCACCTTTAGTGCCTTCATCTACTGTGTTGAGCCTGAATGTGTGCAGGCATTGAAACTATGCCTTGATGGAGGTACCAGCTATGGTTTTAGACCAGGTTTCTGTGACAGTGCATATTTTTGTTATCCAGGTTCTGTTTTGTTATGTTGGAATCTTTTTGAGGTCTGATATTGTCTAAAAATGACAAATTCTTTAAGGCTTATGAAGTGCATTGTGTTGTATGTGTAATGTACATATGTAATGTATGTGTCTATGCGTGAATGATTAAGACAATCACATGTAAACTGATTGAATAGTCACAACTGATGGCACCTGCCTTCCCTTAAACCACATTCCTCCTCCTGAATGTTTTGTGTGCATTGTCCCCAAAAATTCAGTTTGTTTCTATGTAGTTTGTTCCTTCCCCTTTCTAATCTTGCATCCAGTCCTTTTTATCTCATGTACAGTACTCAAAAATTCAGCTAAGGTTGGTTTAGAGTTTGATTTCCATTTTCTAATAAATTGCTTTTTTGTAGTTAATAGAATTAAACTTAGCATTGTCTTACTGAGTCTATGTTTCAGCTCACTAGAATAGATTATTTAGATGCAACTATTTGCTCCCGCCACCATGTCTGACAAAGTACCCTGTCAGGAATTTTTTAAATCTGCCGTATCTCTACTCAGTTTTGCTACCACCATGAACAGCAGCACGAATGCAGGCAAATTGGAAGCAGCACCTTACTTTTCCTTGATTAGTCCAAATCTTTCAACAGTGTTTCATCAAAAACTACTCTATAAACTCTTCTCCCTAAGACTTCAACACTCATCTGTTACTTGGTTCAGCAGCTTCCTCAGCAACAGACTTCAGGCTGGAAAAATAGGAAAAATTGCATCTCTCCATTTCTCTCCATGCACATAGGGATGCCTCAAGGATCTATCATTGGTTCCCTTGCTATTCAGTGTTTTCATAACTAGTCTACATACTGCAGGTAAACCTGCTACCATTGTTCAGTATGCTACTGATTCTAAACTGATATGCAGTACCAAAAATCTTCAACTTCAAATCCAAGTACAGGAATCCTTCAACTCCATTGAAAAATGGCTTCATAGTTCTCAATTACTATTAAATCCTAAGACCACCAAACTTGTTCTGTTCACACCTAAGCAATACTCTTAACAACAAGCTTCTCTTCACCATTACTTCTTCTGACCAAACTAAAATTGAACTTGTAACTCCTACCCAGCTCGTAGGTGTCATCATAGATGATGCCGTGAAATGTAACCACCACATAAAGCAAGCCATAAGCAAAACACACACAACATGGCGCCTTATAACAAGCTAAATCATACATGGCTGTCCTGGCTATGCAAACCATTGCTTCTGTTGTTACCCACTGTCTTATATGCTGCTCTTATATATCTGTCAACCTGCAACCTACCCAACTAGCCACGGTGGAAAAATGCTACAACAAAGTAGCTAAATTTGCAGCTGATATCACTGCATGGTACTAAAATAGATCAACTTGTTAAAATTGGTTCAGTGTCTAATATTCACACAGCTGCAAATTGTTCACATTCTAATTTTAATACCTGACAATTTCTAACAGTAAAAAATATTATCCAACCTTACTTCCTATCTAGGACTCTTTGATTTGATTGGGTGCGATAGAAATTTGTTAGTAGAGCAAACAATACTACAGGATTGGTTTGTTTTAATTGATCTAATTGAGTGTGATATTTAAATGGATTTTGAACTCTTTTGTAATGTGTTTCTGAAGAAGTCGTCGAATAGCAAAATTAAAGTTTTAATGCACTAAAAACTACATTCCTGTGGTCCTCGGGTGCTTTTTCGGTGTTTTGGAGTTTTTAGTTTTATTTTGCACCTTTGCCTGGTAGCCACTGGTTATTTAATACTACAGGTGAGTTTGGGATTCCTTTCCCCTCTTACTCAGGCAAACTAACAGTCTGAAATCCTTCAAGCTAATATTGGAACAACACCTAAAGGTCTCATGGCTTTTGCATCACAACTGGTCCTTTAATCTTCTACATTATCCTGTACTAATAATGTTTATTTGGCCACTTACACTGTGTACCGTACTCTCCACAACTTTACATTGTTATTAACATTCTCTTTTCCACTGTCATACTATTGTTAAACTTTGTTTGTGTAAGCACTTATTCTTATCTATCTTTGATTTTTCATACCATTGTAGTGTCTATACCATGATTATACTATATTTATATGTTGTCTGTTCCTAAGTATCTTGTCAGCATTTGCTTTCTCACTGTTTGTATTCTTAAACAATATTTTTCTCATTATTGTACGCACAAAGGATTCATCACACTCTTTATGTGTATATCTTTCTCTCAATATCTTTTGTGGAGCTTTTCTCCTCCACCGAAAAGGTGTTTTCTACCCAGTCAGACTTTCCTAGTCAATAAACAACAATAAACAAATAAATACATTTGTTACATTCCCAAACAGCATTTTATCAATTACATCTCTTTTTTTTTTCTTGTTACACCTCTAGCATTTGCTATGTACCAGAAGAAAAATTCTCTAAGGTCTGCATGGATTTTAAAAATACCTGTGTCAACACTTCTGTGTAGTAATCCTTAATCTTCTGAACTTTGTTGTGTATTGGTAGCTGTACATGTCTTCTCTCATTGTTTCTTTGGGAAAATAGAATGGAAAGGCAATTTACAATCTTATCTAATTTTCTCTGGTTGATTGTTATAGTTATCACATTATATTTTCTATGCCCTACTGAGTATCCCTTATGTGTTCTAGACTCCCCTATGTTTTTCTCTTTGCCCGCAGTCTTTTGTCAATGTCTTGTAGAGTAGACTGTCTCTAACCTGCAGTCCAAGCATCTTCTGAGCGGCATCCCACTCAGTTATCTTTCCCTGCCTAGTGATTTGCTCCCACTACTTTGATTCCTTTGCTGATTTCCTCTTGTAAATTTAATCTAATTCTTGCCTGTTTTTGAACCATACTTGCAGTCATCCCTATTGGTAAAATGTAAATGTTTTTTTTTTTTTTCTTTTTTGAATTTGGTCACTAGGAAACTTTGTCTCAGAACGTGATGGTGGGAACTTTGTGTAAAAATTTTTAAGAACTTTTCTTGTGGGGAGTAATACATTATTGGACAGGGTAATCCTTTTTCCTAATTTTTTTCCCAACAAAAAGTTTACTTTTCTGTCTGAAATTGAGTCTAACTCTTAACTCCTCTGACTATTTATCAAACACAATACTTTGCTGTAAGCCAGTCCATATGAGAATTCCATAACTCCTTTGTGAATTTTAGTAAATTTTCTGAGGAAAAGTGTACTGCTTCTGCTTTTCCTTTTTGTGAGATACTTGACAAGCATGTTTGGTGCTTGTAACTGAAAGTTTAACTTGGGTAACTACGCTTTTAGTTTGGAGGTTTCACAGACTCTTCCTGGGCCCTCTATCCATCTGAGAGACTCCGTTCGCAGATACAGCATGGACTTGGCTCCTGCTAAGACCATCACTTCTCACCCAAGCTGCAAGAACAAAAAAAGCTGTCCATGAGGCTTTGTCTTCAAGGCAGCTTCCTTCTTGCCTCAACCGATGATGGGTGACTCTGCTGTGGTCATCGGTAGTTCCTCAGACTACTTCTCCTGTTCCCTGTAGTATTGCTCCTCAAGATGGGACTATGGACCCAGAGTCTGGCACGTCCTCTGTGGCTGTATATTAGCCTTTACCAGGGAAGGAAGAACCTCCATGTGCAGGCTTCTGGGATGGTACAAAGAAGATACTACTTTGCTAACCTGCGCTTCTCCACCAGGATAAGGACTATCTGCCTAGCCACTTTTGTTATTTGGGTCTCCTGGAAAAAGAAGACAAGTCAGGCTAATTTTCCTAGTCTAGTGTAGGTAACTGTCTGGGTTTGGCAGAAGACTCGTACAGTCCTTGAGTGATGGGTATCCTTCTCAGAAGAGGAAGAAAATTTCTTTCCCATCAGATTCTTATCCCAAGTCTGAGGGAGCTGCAATTAGACTGGGACAGTCTGTCCCATATTTCCTCACTACAGGGTGGAGATTCTGACTCTGAAGAGATAATTTTTTTTCAAATTCGCCACCTGGAGAATGGTCCTTTTTCAAATACTATTGCCACTATAAGGGACTTGGGCAAAGATTCTGAAGAGATCCTTTTCTCAGATCTTTCTGCTAAAGAATGGACCTTCTTCAAATACTATTGCCAAGGGACTTTTTTCAGTGTGAGCAAACTTGTCTGAATCCCATCAAAAAGATGATCTATTACAGGATTTTCCTTGATCTGCACCGGTTCCCCCTGTTTTGCCAGCTTTAAGGGATGCCCTTTTGGCAGTTTGCACTTTTTCTTACACTCAGTCATCTGCTCCTAAAAAGTTTAATTTGTATCAGGTGTCTCAGTCTCGTAAGTTTTTCCTAACCCCAAGGCAAATCTTGCAGTAATTTTCTTGTTATTCGACTTCTACCAAGATTTCAGCTGCTAATCTTACCCTTTCTGACAAACTGGGAAAGGTTATGGACAAGTTTGGTAAAAAAAAAAAAAAAGAGTTTATTCTTCCACATTGGCTTTCAGAATTGTAAATTGTTCAGAATCTTTGTGCAAGTTCTTGCTGACTTTTTATGTGTTAAAGAATTTAATTACTGAATTCCCTCTTTCAGATATTAAAAGTTGTGTGTGTTCGGTAGTATCTGGTATATCTCAGGTAATCAGACATAACTTTGAAACGTGCTTATGACACTTGATGTTTTTTCCACAACTGCTGCCAATGACTTTTGAGAAGATTCATTTGGTCAGTCTCAAAAGTTGCCAGATGATGTTAAAACTGATATTTTAAATGCTTCTCTGGATAAAGAAGTGTTATTTGGTCCTTCCTAAATGGAAGTCTTTAAGGGTTTTAATGAAAGGGGAAAGTTAATTCAGGGGGTTACTGAGATTTTTCAACCTTCCTTTCTAAAATACAAAATATTTATCTTACATTTCATTCTCTTTGAAAAAGCAGAACAAACATACTCAGCAAGGTTTAGAGGAGTCCATTTTTTTGACCATATGACCCATCTAAATGTTTTTCATTCCTCCATGGTAACCCTGTAAATATATCCCAGTGTTTAGATCTTCATTATCCTTTGAGGCACCTGATAACTTCTGACAGTAGGGGGCCAAAAGCCAAGAATCCATTCTAGAAGTTTACACTTAGCAGTAGGACTCCCTTCCTTGTTTGCAAGGGATTCACCCATATTTTCCAAGTCAAACTGGCCTGTTCTTTCCTGTTTTGATTCAGACATCATCTCAGGGGGTAATAGAACTGGTTCCCCCAGATCAAGCAGGGAAAATATTTTAGTCAAGAATGTTTGTAGTGCCAAAGAGAGAGAGAGAGAACCTGGAGACCTGTTCTACACTTTTCTTTTGTAAACCTGCACATCCTAGTTCCTCCTGAATTTGAAGGGAGTATGTACACTGAGGAGTAATGGGTCCATTGTGTCCTGCAGGACACCGCAGGTGAAAGAGTAGGAAACAAAAAAGTTAACTTCAAAACTACTATGTTATTCCCTGAGAGAGTGGAGGTCAACCAGTCCAGAACCACAATAGGTGATATAACAGTAAGGTTACAACTGATCCAAGAGGATCCTGTACTCCACTGTGTCAAATGCTGAAGAGAAACCAACAGTAGAGCTGTTGTTGTTTTTGTGTCTTTCGGCTTAACCTGGTTAGGGGTTGCCACAGCGAAACTCCGGTCTGCTAAAGTTTGGTAGTGGATTTTTACGTGCCGAGTTACCAGCCCTGATGCACAACCTTCAACGAAGGCACGCTCATTCACGCATGCCTCCACACAGAAGACGTTCTAGCTGAGAATCGAACAGGACAACGTCTTGCTGTGAGGCGACAATGCTACCGCAGCACCACTACTGCAAGATAAAACCAACAATAGAGCTGTTACAGAATAATATTGTTCCTTTGCCATAAGGACATTGATAAAAAATAGGGCTGCTTCTGTACTGTTTCTAAGTTGGGGGGAAAAACAGAAAAGATGGCTCATTAATGTCTTTCTGAATAACATGTACATCTAAATGTTCATATACCACCATCTATAAAACCTTGCTAATAAAGAGAAAGCTAGAGATAAGTCTGTAGTTTAGATAATTATCAAGAGTGGCTTGTTTGAGGCTGGAAGTGACCCAAGGCCTCCTTTTCGCAGAAAGGGAAATATTACATCCGAAAGACATGCTGTGATGACCTGGTAAAGGATAGGGCCTAACTTGACCAGACAGGCCAAAACCAGCTTGGTAAGGCAAGAGCCCAGTCTGCAGGTAGCTGCTTGCATACAAGCAATTAGAGAAGGAAATTATATTATAATCATTTATCAATAAATTACAACAGTCTAAGGATGGCAGAAACTCCTAAGGCCGCCCATAAAAGCTGAGGGTGCACTGTGTGCAGCACTGTATCTGACTTAAGGCCAACTTGGTGGCAAAAAGACTCTGTGGCAAGGTCATATTTTTCAGAAAACAATACTTTCCAAGTAGCCAGACAAGCTGGAATGCACAGCCTCAAGGCTGTCTGGAAATTTGCAACTAATTGGTTTGCTGCCTCAAAGATCTAGGACACTAGACATCTTCCTGGAACTGCCTGTTACATTGAAAAGTGGACATGCTTGTCGTCTGGGAAAACCTCTATGGCTTTTCACAGAACTCAAGATTAAGCCATGGTTTATGCGGATTAAAATGGACCAGGTGTATCTGTGGAATGGAAATCTGTTTTTCTGAGGAACCGTGTATGATAATAAATGCTGTTGCCTTCAACGTCTTCAGAACACCCTGATCCTTTTGCTTTTTGCATCAGACCTTTTCATTGTGGTGTAGCTTTCTACTCATATGTTTTGTGTATGCTATGACTATTGAGTTTTGCTGAACATTTGTCTTATTAATGCCTGTATGAAATGTATTGTATATTCTGTAAACGTTTAGTGTTGTTAAAAAAAATGTACAGCTGTTAGGTAGTACACTGATGATTTTAAGTGCTGTGCTACTTTAGAAAATGTGCAGCTTGAGGGGTGCAGTATGTGGTGTCTTTATTTCTGATATCCTGATATATGCACAGCTTTACTAAGATGTGTAGTCTTAATAAATTGTACCTTCTAAACATCTTCAAGTGCAGCATCACTTGTCTGCAAAGGTGCAGGTAGCAGCATATAACCTGTACCAGGTGAGACATAATTTCATATTACTCGTGTCAGGCCATATAAGAAAATTCTTGCTGTGTTTGCCATGGTGGATCATTTAATGTGGGTGCCATGTACCCCACAACAGACTAGTTAGATCATGCACTAGATTTTATAAACATTCTGCATAATGTTCTCAGAAGTAATACATACGCAGAGAACATACAGAGATAAAGACACATCACATTATTCACACCATTTCTCCATTGAGCTGTGATGTGCATTATTTTTTTATATTTTCATGCTGCTCGCTATCAGCAGGAGATGAATTTATTATTGAGGAAGGATTGAGTTTTTCTGACATTCACTCCATTGTATTTGCATAAGGTCTGTATAATATGGGTATGAAAATAATTATGCATTAGCTCTGAGTATGGTTTATGATGCTACTTCTTTGTTAAGTTAACAGTGCAAGGAGAGTTAAGGATAATCATTTGTGAACTGAGGGAGTGGTGCTAGGAACTAAACCTTCTATTTAAGGGGTAAAATAAAACATTTCAGAGCTTTACTAGAAAGGCTCACCCAGAGACTGCTACACTTTGCTGTGAAGGAAAGGTTAGTTTGCTTATTTGTTGTATTTTGTATTACTTTATTGCTGACTACTGTGATTTTTTTTATTTACCTTGTGTTTTATTTGTATTCTGCTTTTAACTGCATATTAAAACTTCAAAAGAGACCATAGCTCTGTCTCTTGTGAGTCAGGCAGAAAATGTTTTCCCCACTCTCCCACTCGCTTACTGTCATGTTCTTAAATACCACTGTCTTTCTAGTTGCCTGCCTCTTATGTTAATTTGACCATATATCTCATTTCCTGTCTGCTTTCACTGGCTTGTGTGAATAAGCACAAAATTATAAATGTGAGAGTGTTCAATCTCGCCTTTGTTCTTACACATGGGTTCGGAGCCGATCCTCGGCTCCGTGCCGGCCGACTGCAAGCTCTGCATCGAGAAGAAGCTCGAGGACATCTAATACCCACAATCCCCCTCTGCCTTTACCTCAGATCTAGTTTGCCGCTGCTGCATTCGCATCGCTGGAGGCTAGCTCGAGGGTTTTCAGATAAGATTTAACTTTCTTTTTGTTAAATTTTCAGGAGAACTTGTTCAAAAACACTAGTTACTGTATTTAGTGTATGGTGTGTGTGTAGAGAGAGAAATTCTCGGTACCGTTAACTTAGTTTAACTTCTTTTAACTGGTATAGAGTTTTTCGGGCCTACCACCCCTACTTGGATTGACAAACGGACTGACATATCTACCGGATTTGACCCTTTTTTCTCCAGATTGACTGTTACTGGACTTGACTTTTTTCTCTTACTACAAAATGTCTGAGAAAATGAAATCTGGATTTAAACGCTGCCAGTGTGGCCAAAAGATGTCGGTCACGGACAACCACAGTTCCTGTGTCTACTGCCTTGGCCCTCTCCACTTACAAGAGGACTGTTCTATTTGTCACTCTTTTAGTGGGAGGGTCATGACAGATAGGCGCAGGAAACTGATGGACAGAGGTTTGTTGAAACCCTCTTTCCAGGAGGCTCTGGATGCTTCAGACCAGGCATCCAAATCCTCGAAGGAATCGAAGACGTCGGAGCCCAAGTCATCGGCTCCGAGCTCTTCAGGTAAAGTTAGATCACCGGTTCCACAGACTTCGGGGCCGAGTGTTCAACTGTTGGCAGTTTCCGAGCCTCGAGTCTTGGAACCGGTGACGGAGCTCCCTCCACCAACTCTGTTGAGGTCGGCTCCGTCTTCGATCCCTTCGACTTGTTCTTCCAGGCCCCTCTCCGACACCGATGTGGACCGTGTGGTGCAGAAATTGATGGAGCATACGGCCTTATCCAAGCTTATCTCGGTCTCCTCTCAGTTGATGTCGAGACTTGAAGGCCTGCCACTATCTCCATCTGTTCCTCCTCCAAGACCTGTCCAGTCTTCGGAGCCGGAAGAAGCTGAACTGATGATTGTGGAGCCCTCGGTGCCAGAACCGTCTTTTTCTCGGTCGGTACCGTTCACCTCGACTCCATCCGATCCGGTACTGGAGTCTCGGGGCCGAAGATCCATCCTTGGTTCCGGGACCGAGAGTCGGACCGATGTTTCGGTTCCGACACTCCCTCTCGGAGCCTCGGCGCGGATCGACTCGGTTCCGTCCTCGGGGTCGGTGCCTTCGGTTCCTGTTTCGGGGATTCTTCCCATTTCTTCGGAACCGGGAGATACCTCGACTCGGGACCCAGGGGCCTTCGACCTCATGAGGAAGGTGTTGTCTACCCAGACAACCACATCAGCAGGAACAGCTTCTCCTCCCCACAAAGGACCGTTATCCTCCTCTGCACCCACGGCTACATCCAAGCGTCGAGCACCAGTGTCTCAGCCACCCCTAGAGGGTGCCCCCTCTTCCTCGGAGGCTTCTTCGGATGTTCCCCACAAAGAAGTCCCTAGGAAACGATTGTGTAAGAGGAGACACTTGGATTCTCCACAAGAATCTTTGACATCCGATACTGACTTGGATGAGTCAGAAGGGTCCCCTAAGTCACCTTCAGAAGATGTCTCCTTTTCTGACATCTTGGAGATCCTAAAAGAGAGGTGACTGGCAATCCCTCCCCCCTTCTGAGGATGAGTCAGTTTTGCTGAAGGCATTTGGTGCTCGCCCTTCCTCCTCCTGGGTCACTCCGCCCTTCGATGAGTTAATGGAGTTGATTGCTCGAAGGGCGTGGGAGACACCTGACACGGTGGAACCAGTCCCTAGGAAGCCAAATAAGTACATTACGGCACCACAGGACAAGGCTTACCTCACCAAAGGAGTTCCAGTAGACGCCATGGTGGTGGCAGCGGCCACGAAAAAGGAGATGTCGGAATCTTCCTCATCTGTCCATCCGCCTAACAAAGATTCTAGGACCATGGACAGATACGGGAAGCGCATTTTCAGTTCAGCGGCTTTCTCTATGCGTTCCCTGAACTATTTGACTCATTTTACACGCTTACAGAGGGATCTAGTCAAAGAGTTGGGAGATACCCTCCAGGGTACTACAGATGCTGCTGTTTCAGAGAAAGTTACAGCACATCTCAACACCCTTACATCCATTGTAAACTCGTCCATGAGGCTGATATCATACGCAGCCGAGGGATCGAGTAGGGCAGCGGCTTCAGCGATTGCTCTTCGTAGGCAATCCTGGATGCGCTTATGTTCGCTTCGGAAGCCTTCAAGTCTTCCTTTACTAACGCCCCATTTGATGGAGCCACACTTTTGGCCCTAAAGTAAAGGAGACCCTTACCCGGTGTGAACAGGAGGGAAAGACTCTGTCTGCTGTCGGAGTCCGTTTTCCACCCCTTCCAGACCGTACCCCAAAGGGCAACGTGGTGGGAAAATGTGGTTTGAAAACCCCAAGGATCTTTCCCAAACACACAGGGTGATGCCCCTCTAGAGGCAGAGGGGGGCAGAGGTGGAAGACGCCGCCCTGGCGGCAGAGGGGTCCGCAAAACCAAGGTGACAGGGATAACCTCCTGGCAAACCTTTTCAGCACTCCTGAGAGGAGGCCCGACTGTCCTGCTCTGGAGGCAGTCGGGGTCGCTAGCTTTATACCCTCAGGCCTGGCAAAACCTTTCTTCAGACAATTGGGTAAAAGCGTTGTTACCAGAGGTTACAAAATCCCATTTCTATCCACACCCATTCCAAAGAGAAAACTCCCAGATGTACCACCCCATCTGCGAGACCCGGCAGCTACAGAAATTTCAAAGCTGCTAGAAAAAAGAGTCATCCAACCAGTCCCAGCGGACCAAATAGGATTCGGAACTTACTCAAGGTTCTTTTTAGTTCCAAAGAAAACAGGGGACTGGAGGCCGATTCTGGACCTAAGCCATCTCAACACCTTTGTCAAGAAGGAAAAGTTCCGAATGGTCACGCTTCAATCGATCCTTCCATTCTTACAGAAGGACGACTGGATGTGCTCGATAGATGTGAAGGACGCATACTACCACATCAAAATGGCCAGGGCGTCCAGGGATCATTTGCGCTTCCAGCTGGGAGCCAGTCACTATCAGTTTCGAGCCCTGCCCTTTGGTCTGACTACAGCCCCCAGGGTCTTCACCAAATGCATGGCAGTGGTAGCGTCTCATCTGAGGCGCCTAGGATTCCAGGTGTTTCCGTATCTGGACGACTGGCTCCTGTCTGCCACCACCAGGCATCAACTGATACAAGCCAGGGATTACACCCTACAACTTTGTACACACCTTGGAATTTCAGTAAATTTCGAAAAATCTTTACTACAGCCATCACAGCATATCTTATTCATAGGAGCGGAATTAGATACGCACCATTTAGTTCTAAAACTTCCTACAGAAAGAATAGTAGCACTTCAAATCAACATTTCTCTCCTGCTGTCGTCCAGAAAGTCCCCGGCAAAAATTGTTCTGAAAGTCTTGGGTCTCATGGCAGCTTCTCTCATTGCGATACCATTGGGAAGACTGCACATGAGAGTGCTACAATGGCTTCTGTTTGCACAATGGTCATTCCAACAACTTCCACTGACTCACGAAATATTGATAACGAAAACATGCAAATCACACCTAATGTGGTGGTTACAGACTTGCAACCTATCCAGCGGAAGACCATTTGTGCTACCCGCACCGTCAGCGACGATAACCATGGACGCTTCCCTGATAGGGTGGGGGGGCATCTTTCAGGGACAGACAGTCCAAGGCGAATGGACCAATCTGGAGTACAATCTGCACATCAATGTTCTGGAGTTGAGGGCAGTGTTTTGGCGTTGCAACACTTTGCTCCCCTTCTTCCTCCAGGGACCATTGCAGTTCAGACAGACAACATGTCCGTAGTCTGGTACATAAACAAGCAAGGGGAACCAGGTCTTACCAACTATGCAGAGAGGCCATGAGAATTTGGCAATGGGCAGAGTCCACCGGTCGCTTTCTGATCGCAACGCACATCCCGGGGTCATCCAACGTCATAGCCGACAGGCTGAGCAGGGCAATACTATTGCCTCACGAGTGGTCCCTCAAACAGTCAGTTGCGAGAAGGATTTTTCGCAAATGGGGCCAGCCTACCTGCGATCTGTTTGCGTCTCCAATGAACGCCAAATGCAGGAGCTACTTTGCCCTATTACCCCTCCAGGGGAAGTCCCCAGGGACGCTGGTGCACGATTGGCCCCCGGGTCTCCTATATGCTTTTCCTCCATTTCCCCTGATTGCAAAGTTTCTACAGAAAGCCAACAACCTTAAGAGGACTATTATTCTCATTGCTCCGTTCTGGCCTCGTCAAATTTGGTTCCCCTTTCTATTGCATCACCGCATTCGGGGACCTTGGATGCTGGACCCAGAGCCAGATCTACTGACTCACTCGTCAGGAGTTCCTCACCCATCTCTAGAATCTCTCCATCTAGCAGCTTGGCTGCTCCTCCCTTTCTAGCCAGGTCGGTTCCCCTTACATCGGCGGTTCAAGATATTTTAGTAGCTTCTCATAAAGTTTCCACTACAAAGACTTACACCAGTAAGTGGAAACGTTTTGTCTTTTGGGCGGAGTCACATCATTTGGACCCTGTTATAGCTCCGTTAAACAAGATTTTAGAGTTCTTGACTGAACTATTTCATGAAGGAGCTTCCCCGGCTACTTTAAGAGTACAGTTAGCTGCCATTTCTAACTATCATGTAGAGGAATGTGGTGCGCCTATTATGGCTCACAGACTTTGTAAAGCCTTTTTAAAAGGTTCTTTTCATATCAGACCACCAGTCAGAAGTCCGACATCACCGTGGAATTTGAACCTGTTGCTCTCTAAATTGATGTTGCCACCCTTTGAACCAGCCTCAAGTTGCACATTGAAATTTTTGTCATGGAAAACTTTATTTCTAGTGGCCATTACATCTGCTAGACGAGTGTCTGAGCTTCAGGCCCTTTCTGTCAAACATCCTTATTTAATATTTCATTCTGACAGAGTATCCCTACGCACTAATCCATCCTTTCTCCCCAAAGTTTGCTCTTCTAGTAATATTAATCAGTCCATTGAATTACCCACCTTCTTTAAGAACCACTCTAATAAATTGGAGTATATGTTGCACAAACTGGATGTCCATAGACAACTCAGATTTTATTTGGATAGAACAAAAGATCACAGGAAATCTGATCAACTATTTGTAGCTTTTGCTGACAGCAGAAAGGGTCTTGCAGTTACGAAACGAACTCTTTCTAAATGGCTAACTGACTGTATCACATATGTTTATGAGGCCTCTGATCAAACATTATCAGTAAAACCCAAAGGACATTCCACCAGATCAGTTTCTACATCTTTGGCTCACGCAGCTCGCTTACCACTAGACACTATTTGTGCGGCTGCTACTTGGGCTAAACCACATACATTTATCTCTCATTACAAAGTGGACAGGGTTTCTAGGGATAGGGCAACCTTTGGTTCCACTGTGCTCAAGAACGTTCTCCCTTGAGTTCCTCAGGATCATGGAGCTAGGGACGCTACCCATGTGTAAGAACAAAGGCGAGATTGAACACTCTCACATAAAGAAGCTATGTCCTTACCATAACGGTCCATGTGGAGTGTTCATCTCGCCTTGGTTATTACACTCCCACCCCTCCCACCCTTAGGAAGAACGTTCGATTTGGTGCCTGGTCTGGAGTATTCTCCTTCTGCTGTTGCATTATTAGTGTTACTATCATACCCTTGGTATGTTTGTATATATGTACTTCTATGTATATAGTTTGGCATGTGTGCGTGCTTTATGTCTGGTTTGCTTGCAAACTAGATCTGAGGTAAAGGCAGAGGGGGATTGTGGGTATTAGATGTCCTCGAGCTTCTTCTCGATGCAGAGCTTGCAGTCGGCCGGCACGGAGCCGAGGATCGGCTCCGAACCCATGTGTAATAACCAAGGCGAGATGAACACTCCACATGGAACGTTATGGTAAGGACATAACTTCTTTTTTTGTGAAATCACCCCCCTTCAACTATTTAAATGTATTGGCCATCCTACTGTATTCCATAGTACCAGAATACAAAAGTGACCACCCCCTTTCAGTCTTTCTTGCTGTTTTAAAAATAGTGACTCTCCACTAAAACTTAACTTTTTAGACAGGTAAAACCTAAGTTACCTACTTTCACATCTAACTTATCTAGTGCACACTGCAGTGTTTAGAATAAACCATTTTTTTTCATCTTACCTTTAACTATCCCTATGACTAGCACTTGCTCTAATTCCTGCTGGAAAGCACTAGGACGCCTTAAACTGATACAAGCACTCAACTCTCCTTGTTAATAAGGAAAAAATAATCGTAGGCATGAAACAGCCTATAATTGCAAAGTACCTTGCTAAGGCAAGGGAAAATAGCTCCTGTACTTTACAAAAAAGCACCAAACCAGGCATGTCCAAGGGTCAGCTTCTGGTGATTTCTCCTGTCCACCTGGTGAATCTGGACATACTGGGGCAATGTGGCAATTGTCTCATGTACACAGACAACCCTCTCCTCCTACCACCCAACACTACAACCTGTGAGAGATGCACTTACATAGCCAAACTGGAAGCAAAGCTCTCTCCACCCAAGATTGTGCTAGACAGTCAAGAGGAGAAGGTTAACACCTGTACTACACCTCAAGCAACACATAGCCCTTCTAAACCCACACCACAAACACCCACACATAACAACATTAAATTCACATATGCGGAGGCCCTTAACTGTAACCTTCCCAAGCAACAAGGACCTCCGAAGCTGAAATGCAAACAAACACCAATCACAACCAAAGTGTCACATAGCTCACAACACCAGTGTGCCACCCAGCAACAGACCCTAAGGCAAGACAACGTACCTAACACTTTAGTCATAGGCGACTCTATAGTCAGGTACACTGATGTCCCACTCACAAGGCTGAACAAGGAGAAAATTACAGTCAGCTGCCTGTTGGGTGCCAGGATCCGCCACAACAAGTACAAATATAACTCTGTCATTGTCCATGAACTCACGTCACTCCACAACAAGTACAAATATAACTCTGTCATTGTCCATGTTGGAGTGAATGACTTGAGACGTACCTTCCTGGACTACATGAAAAGAGACATGGAAGAGCTCTCGGATCATGTGGCCAGGCAGGTATGACCCTAACCTTGAGTAGCATCCTGCCTGATACCACAATAAAAGGACAAAATGATTGACTTCAACAATTGGCTAAACTTCTGGTGTCATTCAAAGGGGATCCAGTGTCTGCCTGCCTGGGTCAACATGATTGACACACCACGATGCTTTGCCAGAGATGGTCTGCACCTGTCGTCCCTGGGATTCAGGTTACTGGCTAAGGCTCTTGCAACCACTATAGTGCCTTTTTTAGGCAAAGTTCAAAGGACAAAACCACCACCGTAGCAGGTACAAGCATGCAAACTCTGAAGGTAATGCTACTCAGTGCTAGAAGTCTAAACCTCAAAATGCTCTTGAGGTACTCCTAAAAATGGGGAACATCAATATCTGCGCAGTAACTGAGACCTGGTTCAAGGCACCAGAGAGCACCCCTGCAATACCAGGCTGCAACTCTTACCACGCTTTTCAACCACCAAACCAGGACTGAAACACTAAAGGTGGAGGAGTGTCCATATTCATCATGGATATTCACACCACCAGGCTAGTTGCCCAACACAGTGCATCTGAAATTCTCCAGGTGCAACTAACACTAGGTAAGACTGCAATCCACATTGTAGTTTGCTACAGATCCCCCTCCATGCCCCAAGATTCTCACTACACCTTTCTAAACATACTTGAAAATATTAAGATACAACCAAACACCCTAATACTGGGTCATTTCAACTACCCTGCCATTAACTGGGAAAACTACTCATGTACCAACACCTTTACCCAACAGTTCTTGGAATTCATAAATTCCAACGCCCTGGATCAACTAAGCCATAGTCCCACCAGGGGCTCCAATATCCTAGGCCTGGTCATTACCAACATGGGAAATCAATGTTCCACACCTATGGTCACCCCCTTGTTGGTCAGGTCTAACCATAAGCTAATCACCCTTAACATCCACATCCCACCCCCACTCCCCAGTAAGGAAACCTCCATAAAAAACTTCTCTAAAGCCAACTTCATGCTACTCAAGTCATAAGTGACAAACTTCATGACACCCATGCAGATGGGAACTGAAAGTTTGACTGCTGAATCCTACAGTAAGGCACTGTACAAGCACATCCCCTCATGCATGAATCGTGCCATCCCAAATAGAACCAAGATGCTCTCCTCCAAAAAAGGAAGCCTATCTGGTGGTCCTCTGCCATAAACAAACTTTACAACAAAAGGAAGAAACTGTTGCAGAAAAGAGGAAAATCCCAGGATGCAAAAAACTCCCTTACCAGCCTCAGTAAGAAACTGAGATCCCTCATAAAGTCCTCCAAAGCTTGTTCTGAAAATAAAATTGCCAAAGATTCCAAAGACAACCACAAGGCATTCTATAACTATGTCAAGAATCTAAATGGCAATGCTCAGATCTGCTCTGAGCTACAACAAAATGGCATTAAATATACTGATCCCAAGGATATTGCCAATATCCTGGCAGATCAATTCAGCACCAACTTCACCCCCCTCTCACCCCCTAAATGGCCCATCTCAATACTGGAAGATTGCCAAATTCCAGTAATAACGGCCACACAAGTAAAAAATGCACTCTCCAAAGCTAAGAATACAGCATCTATGGGATCAGATGACATCCCGGGATGTGTACTACATGAACTACAAAATTAACTGGCACCTCACCTAAGTGTCATATTTAATCATAGCCTCACCTCAGGCTTCGTGACCACTGAGTGGTGCACAGCTACAGTTTTCCCACTCCACAAGGGGGGATCCACCTTGGATCCTGGGAACTACCGCACCATCAGTCCGACGAGCCTGATCTGCAAGGCCATGGAACGTATTATCATGGAACTTATAAACAAAGACATTGGCAACCTTGAAAGACTGGACCCCACCCAGTTTGGGTTCATGAAGGGCCGAGCTTGTCTCCTGAACCTGATTGATTTCTTTTAATCAGTCTCCAGAGCCATGGACGAGGGTAAGGCGGTCCACGCAGCCTATCTGGACCTTGCCAAGGCCTTTGACACCATCCCCCACTCTGGAGTCATAGATAGTCTTACTAAGCTGGGCATTAATCCCTACGTCACTCAATGGGTTGCCAACTGACTTACTGACAGAACCCACACTGTAAAAGTAGCCGACACCAAATCCAGCTCTAGACAAGTGACAAGTGACAAGTGGAGTACCTCAGAGTTCAGTTCTGGGACCGCTCTTGGTTGGCATTTACTTCTCTGAAGTACAGGCCAACACTAAGGAATTCTGGCTAACAAAGTTCGCAGATGACTGCAAACTGGGAGCCATTATTGAATCCCCAAATGATGTGGATACTCTACAAAAGGGCCTTACAGAAACAGGTGATTGGTGCTAGAGTCATGGGCTCAAGCTCAATGCCAAGAAATGTATAGTTATCCCCTTTGGGAAAAAAATTTACCTGTGAATTACCACATAGGTGGCAGTACACTAAACACCGAAAGTGTGATAAGAGACTTAGGGACACAGGTGGACAGTGGTCTCACCTTCAATAACCACATCGCCACAACAGTAAGGAAATCCTTCTATGTGGCACACCTCATCACTAAGGGCTTTACATCCAGAAAAAAGGAGGTCATTGTCCCACTGTTCTCATCCCTCATTAGACCCATTATAGAATACAATGCCCTGTTTGGTATGTACCTCGCAAGGCGTCTGCAACAACTGGAAAGGCCACAGAAATACCTCACTAAAAGAATCACAGGCCTAAAGTAGATGCCCTACGCTGACTGCCTTAAAAAACTCCAGCTATACTCTGTCGCATATCGTCTACTCAGAGGCAGTCTCTGCTTAAGATACAAGGCCATGTCAAACCCAGAGCTGTTGGACATGCTACACTTAAAGAAATCCCAATCCCTTAGAGCCACACGTTCCAGGGATCTAAACCTTGTCATCACAATAAACAAAACATGCTGGAGGGAATGGTTCCTGACCCAGAGTCTCCCCAGACTCTGGAATAGACTGCCCATACATGTCAAGCAGAGCGCCTCTTTGGCCCTCTTCAAACGGAACCTTGACGATTTGATGGGAGAAAGGAAATTCACCCCGGGGATCACGTCAGTCACCCTGCAAGACAGGGGTCCAAGGAAGTAAATAGTGTGGGAAGAAATAGCCAGGGAATTGTTATGGCTAGGCTTGTATAGGCCCTAGGGCCGATAGCCTAGTACCAGCCTGTGAACCTATGTTGATAATGAGAGCATATACACTGGCAGGTAATGTGCATTTCTGCAGAAGTACTTTTCATTTCCAGCTTTTATAGTACAGCATTTGAAGTTTGGAGACTTTAAGGAAATGAAGAAAGAAATTGTATTTATTTGTTTAGATACAGCAACCCCAAAGTACATCCTGCCAGAATGAAAGGAATCTGAAATGAAAATGTTATTGTACTTTTAGTTTATTCCTAAAAATATTTAATTGTATTGTTCAGCTGCATCTGTCTGTAAAATTTCCCACTTCATGCACGTCCTCTATAGAACAAAGACTAGGTTCTTATTTTCTAGTTCACCTCTCTATACCCTTCAAGTAGCTGGTTTCACCTGGCACTACCATGTTTTTTGTTCTTAACATGCTTCACAACCTTTTGACAGGTCGTAGACTCCTTTCCTTTCCTTTTACATTGTTCTGATTTTTGCCTTTTGCTGGCCTTTTTCCACGAGCTGGCCTGATACTGCAGTTTTGCTAATTGTAATGTGTTTTCTATTGATTTGCTGCCTTTCATATGCTGTCATGTTAATCTGTGCCTTTACTTGCCATTGGATAATTGTCTTTCATGTACAAATCCCTCCATGTGGCACCCAAGGGACTGACAACTGTGTAAGCTAAAAGTATTACTAAGGATGTAATTAAATTCAAAATAGTGGGATAGCAGTAGGTACTTTGACTCTCTTTAGTTAACAGAAAGTGCACTGCCAGCCTAATTTGTATGACATGCCCCATTGTGGATTGCATTGTGAGTAGAGAGAATGAGTTGTCACGCTATGAAAGGTGACTGATGAATCATACAAGATGAAAATGGAGATGAGAGAGTAATTGGGAGCAGTAATCCACTCCTAAATGAAGTTAGCATCTGTTCACTAGTCAGAGGCTGGCAGATCTTGGAGTTTTCTGCTCTTTGAAAGAAAAACAGATCAGCATTAGAGGTCGAGTGAATGTTATGTCCTTTTGACATTTTTGGAATCCTTCTGGTAGAGTTACCACATGTTATTAAGAGATTTTGCCAGACTGGACCTGCTTGCTTTGCATGTAATAAAACATTTAGTGTAGTCAGTGATATTTTTTATGGTTCTTTTTTCTTATTGATGACCATCATGTACTGTGATTGTGTTGACATCCATCAGTTTATCCAAACCAACTTCTTGCAGAATGTGAGATCTGAGAGATCAATTTAAACATCCAGCACTAACAAAGGAGCAAACACGCAACTCATTGCTTATGTTAAATAATTGTTTAGGTGAGGAACATTTTGTTGCTGCCACAACTGCATACAAATAGAAACATTTCTGTGTGCCACGGACTAATCATACTATCATAAAGCTCTGAGAACATTTTTTATTTAACTGAGTGAGCCCATTACTCACAAGTGCCTCTTTTCAGGGGCAGCCTGGGCACTATCTAGTTAACTAACCTGATCAGTCTCACAGTAGTTAATTAGAAACTGTGAGAACCAGGTAAAGGACTCCAGACTCCAGCATACAGCTAATTAGCAGCTCATAACATTAATGTTGTGCATTAAACTGACTGTAAATGTCTGTCTTATTTATTAATTTTATATAACAAAATAATAAAAAAGACAAAATTTAGTGCATTAAAATGCTTGACTTTATGGTATACTTGCACATTTTAGTGCATGATTGTAGTAATGACCTACAGGTTAAGACAGGGGTCCAGGGAAGTAAATACTGTGGGACGAAATAGCCAGGGAATTGTTATGGCTAGGCTTGTATAGGCCCTAGGGCCGATAGCCTAGTACCAACCTATGAACCTGTAAGGCAAATAGCTTTTTTCTCCATGGTTAATGGTTCTTCCCAGTTGTTTTGCTGGCAGTAATGTACACAGGATGTGTATTGCGTTTTTTTTGTTATTTAATTTCTTCTTTACTCCTCTCTGTATGTGCAGCTATCTAGCCCACCCCTAGCTTGCATTTGTAGTTTATCATGTAATTATTCATAGAGATCCGCAAACAAAAACCCTGTCATATCATGGAAGTTGAAATAATTTATTTGTAAAGGATGTGCTAAGTTTTGCTCTGAGTGCTTTTTAACAGTAAAGCCATATTAGTTCATGATATGTATTGGTTAGTGAAAATTATAAAAGTTCCATAACTGATCTAAAACAGGGGATTTGTGTTTGCTGGGGTTGAGACTGTGATATTATAACATTAATCTCCATTCCGACAAATTTTAATGCTACTTTTTCTGTGTGTAACATCTGTTCATTTCATAGTTATATGCATGGTTGTACTCTAGTGGCATGATGTTTGTTGTGTATGTAATGTAGCATTTTTATTAAATTTAATGGGTCAAAATGACTTTTTGCAAGAGGATAAAGTTACTTTCATTTCTTTCTTGGTATTGAAAGGTACCAAGGTGTTCTTCCCCCCATGTCTGTTAAAAATCAAGCCTCCCCTAACTGGACTGTGCCCATTTATTCCCACTGCAGTGTCTGAGACGGTGAGAGCTGTCTAGAGGGGCTGTCATGCAGGGTTGCTTTTACCGTTGTTGTTATCCTGACAGTGAGGGCATTTATATGGCCTAAACCCATTCCATGGAGAGATCTGCATTACCACGCAGGCCCACAATGCCTCCCTCATGCAAGTGAATATTCCCATTCCATTGTTAATGAAAGTTACCACTAGGTGGTGGCTTGGTGAGTCGAAAGCCCATTCCCTACCATGCTTCTTGCATCATCACCTATCCTCCAAAGGATTCTGGATATATGCATTCTGCTTCATCCCTCCAGTCCCCCTAGGATGCATACATCTGTCCTCCCCTACCAGCTCTGTGAACCACCTAAGCTGCTGTTCAGACTCTGGTCACCTGGCCCATAGTAAGGCCTTTATCCCAGTTTGCAACCAGAGCTGGCTCCTGAAAGTAGCCTTTTGATTAAATTGCAGGAACCCCCCCCCCCACCCTTCAGGGGATGTTTGAGAGGCTTTTTGATTAAAAAAAGAAAGTATAGGTGTGTTCTTGTTTTTTTTAGGTTGCATTGTTTTTGTTTATTGTTATGAAAAAGCTGTGTTGCACTTTTTGCCATATTTTGGATGGTATATTCTTGCTATTTAATAGTGGAATTGCTTTTTGTTAAAGGAAGATGTCCATAATTCTCACTGCTACAGTAGTCTTTGGCTATTTGGGTTGTTTCCTGCCTGGGAAGCAACAACCAGACTATTTCAAAAGCTCTGGCTCCCACATGCCACTTCCCTCTGGCTGCTGATTGGCCAGCACCAGTCAAATAGTTAGTCAGAAGGAAGTGACTTCAGAATTTTACCACCTCACAGTGCAGGGATAGGAAGGAACTACTGTTCAGCCATGAATCTTATGTACTGCTTATGCATCTACTTTGGTTTTGGGATTGTTTGTGGAAGTTTAAGTGTATGCATACTTGTGATCACTTTATGACAGCTTACCTTCCGACTGATACCTTCCAGCACTGCTTCTGCTTACCTGCAGTTAGGCTTCTTTCTCAGTCACAAAATGGATACCTACTTTGGTCCTGCTGGTTTTTCTACCTACCTAAAAAGGGAAAAAAAATTACTAAAAGTAAGTACTTGCAGTCACCTCAGGCTCGGATAATGCCTCAGCCATTTTTGGGATCCTATACTGGCAGTTTGTTATTCTTCAATTCCTTTACTGGTCTGTCAGCATTCCTATGGTGTTGCTTCTTCCGCCATCATGCACTGGGAGTCAGACGCATCTTCTGTGGGTGTTTCAGTGTCTGATAAAGGTTTGGGAGAACCATCTGCCTTTTTTGGGTCTGGGAGATGGTTCTTCTCAAGGCTGCTGGGGAAAGAGACCTGTTGCCTGTGACAGAGCCATCCTCCAGTCAGCCTTCTTCCAGGGATACTTTACCTAGGAAAAAGGAAAAAAAAAGGATTAGACATTGTTCATTCAAGGATACACTAGTAAGTAAAGATATTTTACCTTAACCAGGACTTTATTGCAGGCAGTCAGTCCTGGAATGCAAAAAGCCTTACGTGAGCACTACTGTGATACAGAATGCGCTGAATATAGTCAGTCATAAGAGTCTGACATCAACAGAGAGAGTTCCCTCTCCTTTGGGTTCTCAAGGCCAGGACTCTCATTCTGGGGAAAGCCATATGCCCCATCTCCCGTTGAGGTGTTTTATTTTTCTGAGTCTGTTTCCAGGATGAGTTATGTGTATTTTGTGGAAACAAGTGGAGGTTCCCCCTGAAATGAGTCGGCAGTTTGAGTTATTACAAGTGGTAGTCTCATGTGTTAGTTCTATTCCTCCTATTATTATGACAGCATCGAAGGATGTCTTTAAATCTGCGAGCAATAGTCATGATTCCCAATCTATAGTCCCTAAAAAGACAAATAGACATTATAAAGTTTCCCAGACTAACAAATTGTTTTTTCACCTTTGGTCTGATCCTGCACCCATTTCTGCATCAGCTGGCAATATGCTTTTGGTAATCTTAACCCTTCTTCAGGGAATAAAAAAGGTAAGGTGTTAGATTTGGTAAGAGAATTTTCTGATCCACCATTCTGGCTTTTATAATTCGCAATTAACAGGGTCATATGTAGAAGTTTGTTGCATTGTGTTGAAACTTTAAGGGAATACTCCACTAATCTGTCTTCTGAGCATAAATCAGAACATTTATCCAGTCTCTAAACACGCCCTAAAGAGTGTGCATGTTTGTGTACATAAATTGTAAAAACGCAGAAGAACAACAGGCAAAGTAATAAAAGACAGGAATCATCCTTTATTAACTGAGTTGAGTGATTTCATCCCATAAATTTCACAGAGACTTCTTCAGAACTAACAAAGTCCACCAACACAACACTTATATAAGAACAAACAAATAAAAAAATTACCTGACACAATCTATAAATGAGTTGCTTATGCAGTAAATTAAACAATGAAAATGACCAATTAGTTATTAAAACTCATGAATTATAATTAAAATTACTATAATTATTGTATATCTTATCCCAAATAATACATTAAAAGGCAACAAAATGCTTCAACTTCAAAATACAGTTTATACTGCTAGTTTCATTTAATCCAGGGGCTGTAGTAGCATTAATGCACAGTTGCCATTTAAGCTCACATGCCTCTAAGTGCTTGGCCACAATTCTCCCCTGTAGATTAAATATAACCTGTTGTATTACTAAGAACCCAAAAGTGTGATCCCTAAAAGCACAAACATATCTATATAAAGCATTTGTTTGTTTACACTTTTTAATGTCTGTTAAGTGTTCGTAAATTCTGTCTCTAAACCTTCTGGAGGTTTTGCAATATATATAATGCAGGGCATTTTAAACATTTTGCCAGATAAACTGCATTCATATAAGGGCACTGACTACACATGCCACGCTTATAATTACCTACTTTCTTACTAGTTATACTGTGACCAAATTTGTTCCATATGTCATTGCTTTCTGAAATGGTCTTAAAGGACAGATCTTTCCTAAAAATAAATTTAGGTCTATTTCCTAGTTTTTTAAAGTTGGCTCTATCCAGAGTTAACAGAGTCCAGCTTTTATTTATAAGCTTACAAATGGTGGTACTAACTTTATTATAAAGTAATATAAATGAAAGATTAAAATCCTCACTAGCTGACCCACATGTCCGTACCACTACACTATTTTGACCTCCTAAAATGGGCTGATATATTCCCTCTTGCCTTTTAATAACCATCTCTTTTTTAACATTATTCAGCAGACTGATGGGATAACCTTTTTCTTTAAATAAGTCCAGTACAAATTCAACTTCCTCTAAAAATTCCTAATCCAGTTACCATCCTGGCCATCCTCACTAGTTGTCCTTTTACTACAGATCTCTTCCAATATTGAGTGTGCCAGCTGGTGTAGTCAAGATAGGAATTAGAGAAAGTGGGTTTCCTAAAAATCTTTGAAACCAGCCTTCAGTTATACATATACATTCTCACTTCAATATCTAAATAGGAAATATTTTCAGCACTAAAACTGTGAGTAAATGTAAGTAAATCCACTGTCTGATTAATGTATTGTAAAAATTCCTGTAACATGCAGATTGTATAAGCCCACACCAAAAGTATGTCATCCAGGTATCTAGTGTAATGTTTAATATATTGCTTATATTTGCTGTGAAATGCATATTCAGCTTCCCAAAATAACATAATTTACAAAAGTGGGGACGCAAGCCATTCCCATCACCACTCCTGTTGTTTGTTTATAATATTGACCTTCAAAATAAATGAAATTATTGTTTAGGACTGTCTTCATCAGGGTCGTAATTGTGTTAATGCAATCCTGGTGAAATATATTAGTATTGAAAAGCTGCTTTTATAACCACAACAGCCCTCTCTCTTGGGGTATAACTGAAAATGAATTGCAAACATCAGTTGTAACCATCAACCCATCAACATGTTACTGTTGTATTGAATATTGTTAAGATGCATTAAAATTTGCCAAGAGTCCTTACAGACGTGCCCGTACGATTTCAAACCACTTTTTAAGTTAAAATCAATATATTTGGCAATAAAAATGTTTTAGACCTTATCGCATCAACTATATGTCTAAAACGGGGGCTATTTAAACTTTTGTGGATTTTAGGGATGCCGAAAATGCTTGCAATTGCTGGATGTTCATTCTTCATAAAAGAATATTCATCAGCATTTATCTGACCCTGATACAACATATCCTCTAAAAGCTAATCCAAATTTCTAAAAGCAATGTTAATCTCATTATGTGAGGTTTTCTGATAAGTACCATCCATGAGTAAAGCATTCATAACATTTGAGTAGTCGTTTCTGTTTATAGTGACAGTACCATTACCCTTTTCTGGTTTCATAATATGTATGTATTTATCTTTGGCTATATAAGACAATAAATGCCAGTCAGCTGGTGTCAAGTTGTCAGTTATAACATCAACAGAACTTTGCAAAACTTTCCTGATATCTAATTCACAAACTTTTTCAAACAAATTCATAATGCTGGGAACAGGGGGATTAAATAAACTCAGTCTGTTTAAAATATTATTACCAGCCATAATATAAATGCTGTTTTCAGCATGCTACAAAGTCAAATTCAGCTTATGGGTTAAACATTTTAAATCAGTATCTCCCATGTTGTTAATAATTATGGTGGGAGTGAAGTTGTCCGTATTTTCAACATAGTTCACACTATCTAAAACTGCTTCATTAAATAAACCCGCTGTAAAAATGTCAGCATTAAATTCATTACAGTTAAATGAATCTACTGCAGTTAAAACCTCTTTTGCTGGTAGTTGTGTTTCTTTGGCTTGGCTTGCTGAGCTGCATATTCGTTGTGATGGGCATTTTCCCTGATTGCTTTGCTTGAGTAATTGTGATGCTGAAAGGTTTTGTTTTTTAGTCTCTGCAAATGCCTTGGACCATTGTCTAAATGGAAGTGTGGTTGCTGAATGCCTTCACATCTCGATGGTGTAATCACTTCCCTTTCAGATAGAACTGCATCATTGATTAGGAAGCTCAGAGCCATTAACAGGGTGATCACAAGGCATAGGATATGCCCTCCCTCTGGCATATTCCTCTGTGTCTGTCTTAATGTTACAGGTTTTATCCACTTCGGAAAGAATGTTTTCGTACGTAGTGACATAATGATCAAACATGAAGTCACCACATACAGAGGAATTCAGCTGTCAAGACTACATGTTAAACTGTCAATTTTTGATTGTTGTATTTAAACATTAGTTTTAATATTTCAGGACCAGCATGATCAAAAATGCAGTGCAGCTCACATAAAAATTCAGGGTTAGAGCCTGCCCTGTTAGGATACCCCCATGACCTCAAACCCTTTGGTATTTGCTGCATATCACTATTTTTGAGCAAATAGCTGTTTTCTAACTGGAGTTTTTTATAAGTCAGTAACATTTTGTCAAATTCTTTGTTTTTCAGTCAGTGTGCCGGAGTTACTCACCGCATTAATTGGAGCACCATTTTTATTGTCAAAGCAAAAACGGTTAGCTTTCCATGCAACAAATATTTCATTAGGCATTCCAATTTGTGGAAGTTGGCTTAGTACTTGTGTAGGTTCTGTCACAGGGACCTCCAAACTGCCATATGTAATATTACCATGATGGGAAGATCCCACACTGCAGCATTTAACTGTGTAGAGTAAGAAGCCAGCTGTTGACTTGCTTGTTGTAGTAACAGTGTCAGGTTGCCAGCAGATGTAGGATTGTGCAGACTCAATCCTTCAGTGTTGTCACCTCCAGCAGTACAAACAGACATAGTGACCAACTAAAGAACACAAACCACTTAAATTGCAAAAATGCAGAAGAACAACAGGCAAAGGAGTAAACACTACACTTATACAAGAACAATCAAAAAAATCACCTAACACAGTCCACCAATGAGTTGCTTACACATTGAATTAAATAATGAAGTTGACCAATTAGATGTTCTTCGTGTTTCACTGTTGCAGTCATTACATTTGGGTAATTTGCTGGCAGGTTGCCCTCAGTCGGCCCGAATAACAAAGTCTTGGGTCCTGTGTCGGTTGCTGTCTCCTCTTCCATGATGTCAGGTCGTCAGGGGTATAAAACATGCAGCCAACGTCATTTTAATCAGTCTTTCTTGCTGCGCAGTGCCCAAAGCAGAAGCAGTTTGCAAGTGCCAGTTGGCCGACTCCTGAAATTTTCGCTTTTGAGTTTCAGAACCGAAGTCTTCAAACTAAAGCTAAGTACCCCTTTGGGGAAACTTTTTCTTGCTCCTTACCGATGTCAGTAAAAGTTAATAATTGTATTTCTTGTGGGAAGCAAATACCTCATAAGGATTTTCATTTGTACTGTATTCCTTGCCTAGGGCCTGATCACAACGTGCCTTGCTGTCAGTATTGTGCTAAATTTAACCAACGCACTATTAAGCGTCGGTATATTTTTGCTTCTAAATACTTTGGTTCAAGATTTAACTATCCTGAAATGTCGTCAGTTAGCAATCCGACTACCGGAATTCACAAAAAACACAAGGAAAAAGACAGAGACAGACCGTCGAGTTCCAAAACCGACGACGAAGCTTCTCCTAAGCCAGTCGCCGGCTTGCCGGTACTCAGTGAGGCACTTTTGCAGCCCCTGATGCCCGCTACTTTTGAGCTGCAGGCCTCTACCGAGACCCATTCGGAGTCCGGTATGCCGTGAGATTCTTCAAGTATTGAACCCGCGGATGTCTCTCCCTTGGATGGGTCCGGAGCCGCTGAGCAGGCACCAGCTTCTGAGGGTGTTTTCAGGCCTCAACATTTGTATATTAAACCGATGCCATCATCAAAAACAAGGCCAAAACTTACTTCTGTGTCTAAAAAAACGAAGCTTGAGCCACGTGCTCAGGCCCCTATGCCTAAAAAACAAATGATCAAAATGGCTGAGGATTTAATTACTTTGATCAGGGGTTCCCAACCTCCCCCTGCTAAGAGGCTTAGGCAAGGCACTGATTATGAATCTTCATATCAGGTTTCCATTTCTTCTGATTCCTCTTCTGATCAGGAATTTCCTATTCCACCTTATGAGGACTCTGATGCAGAGGAATCCATCCCTTCTGCTTCTCCTCCTGAGGATCTCTCTTTTGGAGAGACTTTGCATATCTTAAGGGAACATTTTCATTGGGAGAGTCAGGACTTTTCAGAATCCAAAAAGGCTTAGGGATCTTCTTCTTCTTCCTCAGCATAGGCCTTTGGCTATACCTCCTGTTTTAGACATTGTTGATGGATGTTTTCTCAGAATCCAGCATGGCTCCTGATTCCCTGCCTCCGGCTCCTAGTAAGCCAGACAGATATTACAGGGTTCCTTTTCAAAAATCCTGGTGTTGACCCTGAAACTATTTCTCAGCGTCCCAAGGGTGTTAAGGCTTCTACAGCCAAAAATCCTACCCCTTCAGATAGAGACTCCAGGGCGCTGGATAGATGGGGTAAAAAGGTTTATACGTCTGCAACCCTAGCAGTCAGGGCTTTAAACTGCCAATTTCATATGCTTAAATATTAACAGCATATCATGGGCTTACTGAAACAGAACATTATGTTGATTTCTGATTGTGTGGAAAATAAAGAGTTACAGGATTTATTGCATTCAGCTGAACAAGTTGGAAAGCATACTTTGCAATGTGGTTTTAATTCCTTGGAGACCTCTTGCAGGGCCACCGTAACTGGATCTGTGATAAGAAGGCATGCTTCGCTCAAGGAGCAAAATCTGCCTGATCATGTTAAAGCTAAATTGTTGGATGCTCCTTTACAGCAGGACAGTCTGTTTGGTAATAAGGCAGAAGAGGTTTTAAAAATGATGGAAGACAAAGCTAAATCTATGCAAACTGTAAAAGATTTCTTGCAAGTGCAGCCACCCAGGATCAGTAGGCACTAGCCTACTAAGAAATGGTCCTTTCCAGTGTCCAACAGAACCACTCAGGTCAAACCCAGACACTCCAAAGGCTCCAGGTTTCAGTCACAAGGATCTTACAGGACAAAACAATGGGGTGCCTCCACCTCCAAATCAGTAGGTAGCAAAGCACCACCCTACGGTAAACAGTCACAATAACTTTCCTCTGCCATTTCCAAGCACTTATCTTTTGGCAGTCCCTCTGGGGGGAAAACTAGCACTTCATGCTCAAAATTGGCATCTAATTACCCAGGACAAGTGGGTCTTAAATATAGTATCCCAGGGGTACAGATTTCATTTCCACACGTTGCCAATTCCAAACGGATGGCCGGACCTGCCCCCAAATCAGTGGGCAGAGGCCCAGAAACAAGTCATGTCCCTCATGGATATGGGGGCTATTCAGCCGGTACCAGAAAAGGAAAAAGGGCAAGGTTTTTATTCAAGACTTTTCCTGGTACCCAGAAAAGACAAATCATGACATCCAATTCTGGACTTATCCATTCTAAATACTTTCCTGGATATTCCAAAATTCAAGATGCTGACTCTACAACAGCTACTGCCTATGCTAGGCAAGGATACCTGGTTGGTAACTCTAGACTTAAAAGAGGCATACCTGCATATCCCAATCAGGGAATCTTGCAGAAGATACCTCAGCTTCAAAGCAGGCTATTTGCATTACCAGTTCTCTGCATTGCCCTTTGGCTTATCTACTGCTCCGAGGGTCTTCACAAAGTGCCTGGCACAAGTAATTGCATTTTGCAGACAAAGAAACATTCAAATGTATCCCTATCTGGACGATTGTCTCATTCAGGCAGAGGACAAGGACACTCTTCTTCAACATCTGGCATTTGTAAAAAGGCTTCTAACATGCCTAGGGTACACCATAAATGAAAACAAATCACAACTGGTACCCTCTCAAATAATTACATTCATGTGTGCAAGCTTGACTACAACTGCCCAGATGGCTTACCTCATGCCAGACAAACAAATTCAATTGACAACATACTTCAAACAAGTGGCAACAAAAACACAGCTATCTGCAAGACAAATTCTGCAGGCTTTGGGGTTCATGGCATCCTGCATTCTACTAATTCCAAATGCAAGACTGTATATGAGGAAACTTCAGTGGTACCTAAAAAGCTTATGGAATCAACATTGTCACAGCCTGGAAACAATGATTCCTTTCATTCCCTGCCTGCAACAGGAGTTCCTTTGGTGGGCAGAGGCATGTCACCAAAACAAGGGACTGTCATTCATTCCACCCCCTGCCACCCAAACCCTGACTACAGATGCATCAGACTATGCTTATCTGGCAGAGAGATGCATTCAGGGCAAATGGAGCCCAAATCAAATGCATCTACATATCAACCAGAGAGAAATGCTAGCTGTGCAGAATGCTCTGACAGCCTTCAAGGACTTCCTTCATCCAGGACAACTACTGATAAAGACAGACAACACTGCAGTTATGTGATACATAAACAAGCAGGGGGGTACCCACTCCTACCCCCTTTGCAGACAAGCCATGGCCTTGTGGAACACAGCCTTGACTTAGCAAATACATCTTCAAGCTCAGTTCCTGCCAGGAAAGCAAAATACTCTGGCAGATGACCTAAGCAGAAATCTTATGGTCCCACACGAATGGAAACTGGATCCACAAATCTTCAGCATGTTGACACGAAAGTGGGGGAGCCCAGACATAGATCTATTTGCCTCTCCCCAAAACTATCAGTTGGACAAATTCTGCACAAGAACTCATCACAAAAAAGCTTGGAAAGTGGATGCTCTATCCTTCAGCTGGAAAAACCTATCAGTCTATGCCTTCCCTCTTCAGCCTCTGCTCTCCAAGGTCTTACTAAAAGTCAGACAGGAAAAAAGAAAAATCATTCTGATTGCTCCGGATTGGCCTCGCCAACACTGGTACCCACTTCTAAGGAATATGTCACACCTTCCTCTGTGGTACTTGCCTCAAACACCTCATCTATTGTCTCAGCAGAACTATCAAATTCTGCACACTCAGATCCAAACTCTGAATCTTCCAGTATGGCTAATCAACTAATTTCACCTATCACATCTCCCAGTAAGTCTGTGATGGATGTCATTTTGGAGGCTAGAAGGCCTAGTACTAGAAAATCTTATGCTGATAAATGGAAGAGATTCTGTGCTTGGAACCAAGCACAAGGAATAAACAGAGCAATACCCAATATTCCTCAGATTTTGCAGTATTTAACTGAGATGCTTCACAAGGGCCTATTCTTTTCTTTATAAAAATCCAAGCTTCTGCCGTCTCGGCTCATTACAACACAGAGCCTCCTCTCTTTTCTCATTCCCTGCTAAAGCAGTACCTCAGAGGGGCCAAAAATTTAAGACCTCCCAGGGTAGCACCGACTCCTGCATGGGACCCCAGTTTTGTGCTGGAAAAACTCACCCTACCTCTTTTTGAACCAGCTGCTACTGTGGACATAAAATTTCTTTCTTGGAAGACAGCCTTTCTTTTAGCAGTCACTTCAGCCAGAAGGGTTTCAGAACTACAGGCTCTCATGGCAGTGGAGCCTTTCATTATCTTTTACCCAGACAGGGTGGCCCTCAGGACCAATCCTTCTTTTATGCCTAAAGTATCCAGTGTGGCTCTTAACCAGACCATTCACCTGCCAACTTTTTTCCCAAATCTGCAGAACAAGGGGGAGCGAATTCTGCATTCATTGGATGTACACAGACAACTAAGATTCTACTTAAACAGGACAAAATCTCTAAGAAAGTCTGAGCAACTACTGGTGGCATTTGCTGCAGGAACAGAGGGGAAGGCTGTATCAAAGCAGACTATTTCAGAATGGATAAGCCATTGTATTCGTTTCTGCTACATGCACCATGGTAAACCTGTGCACAAGGGAATCAGATCTCATTCTACCAGGGCTTCTTCTACTTCTGCAGCCTTTCTCAGAGGGGTTCCTACCAGAGACATTCTAGAAGCTGCTACTTGGAGTTCAGTTCATATGTTCACAAAACATTACCATTTACCTCTCTTTTCTAAATCCAGGGCAGGCTTTGCCACTGCAGTCCTGCAGGGCCTTATAGCTGCTCCTGCTGTTTAATTCCATCCTCCCATCCATAGCTTTGGGATTCTACCCAAATGTAATAACTGCAACAGTGAAACACGAAGAACATAGTACAGTTGTGTACACTTACCATAAATGTAGATGTTCGAGTGTATTCACTGTTGCAGTCCGGGTTACCCACCTGCCAGCCCCCTTTCTTCTCTATTATTATACCTCTTCTTTCCTTCACTATGCTCAAAAGCCTTTGTGGTGCATTTGCTTTTAGTTGAAGGTAAATTTTTTGTGTTCTAAAATACTTGCATATATATATATGTTTTTTTTTTATTTGCTCCCCATTTGGGGGGCACCTGACATCTGGGGCAAGAAAAACTGATTAAAATGGTGTCAGCTGCATGTTTTATACCCCTGACGACCTGATGTCATGGAAGAGGAGACAGAAACTGATGCAGGACCCAGGACTTTGTTATTCAGACCGACTGAGGGCAACCTGCCAGCAGATTACCCAAATGTTTTGACTGCAACAGTGAATACAGTCAAACATCTACATTTATGGTAAGTGTACACAACTGTACTTTATTACACACCCATTAATTAGTAAAAGGCAAGAAGGAAAATATCAGCCCATATTAGGAGGTCAGAATAGTGTGGTGGTACGGACATGTGGGTCATCTAGTGAGGATTTTAGTCTTTCATTTATATTAACTTTAATAAAGATATTACCACCATTTGTAAGTTTATAAATAAAAACATTGAAATTTGTTAACTCTGGATAGAGCTGTCTTTGAAAGACTAGGAAATAGATCGAAATTTATTTTTAGGAAAGATCAGTTTCAGTAAGTAATAACACATGGAACAAATATGGTCACAGTCTGATGAGTAGGAAAGTGGGTAATTGTAAGTGTGGCATGTATAGTCAGTGCCCTTGTATACCCACTACAGTTGAAAAGCTTAAACTAGCTAATTCTAATATTATTATAAAAGGACACTATAGTTATCAGTCTAAGAATGTAGTTTATCTGGCAAAATGTTTAAAATGCCCTGAATTTTATATTGGCAAAACCTCCAGAAGGTTTAGAGAGAGACTTTACGACACTTAACAAACATTAAAAAGTATAAACAAACAAATGCTTTGGGTCTATATTATCGGAACTTCAAACTTCAAACTCCGAATACCATATGAGCAACACCATATGGTCAAAGTTTGAAGTTTTCGAATCTGATGTAAAAAAGAACTGTGACAGGCAAACTGTCATAAAGCCCCCCTGCACCCCACTCTTTAAATATACCAACTCCGAGATCGCACTACAGTATAGGAACCGGAAATCTTCTGTTTCTGCACTGTAGTGTGAGCTCGGAGTTGGTATATTTAAGTAGTGGGAGGTGTGGGGGGTGCAGCCCCCACGTGAGGGGTGCAGGGGGACTTGCCCCATGCTTACAACCTTTAAGTTTTTTTTTTTTTTGTTTCACAATATTTTAGTAGCAATTCAAAGTTTTAAGACTTCGATCACTAAAGTTCGATTTTTAGTGATTTGAAATCTTAAAACTTCGTCAGTGTAATATAGACCCAGTGCTTGATATAGACATGTCTGTGCTTTTAGGGATCACACCTTTGGCTTTTTAGTAATCCAACAGGTTATATTTGATCTACAGGGGAGAATTGTGGCCAAGCACTTAGAGGGATGTGAGCTTAAATGACAATTGTGCCTTAATGCTACTACAGCCCCTGGATTAAATGAAACTAGCAGTTTAAACTGTATTTTGAAGTTGAAACATTTTGTAACCTTTTAATGTATTATGTGGGGTTAGTAACACCATAATTATAATAATTTAATTATAATTAATGGGTTTTAATAACTGAACTGCCAAGCCAACTGCAGTTCAACCAGCTAATAGTGGCACATAAAGTCCTTTACCAACCAGAAAATACACCTGCACTAAAAAAATATTATCAGCCCCTACACCAGCACCCGGACACTGCAGTCACCCACTAGACTCCTAGTTCAAACATACAAATCCAACTACTTAGCTGGAGACTCTCTGTTTGCCAACTCTGTTGGAAAAATATGGAACAGACTCCCAGCCGACTTGACCCTAGAACCCTCACTAACTCAATTCAAAAACAAACTCAAGAAATACTTCAAAACTCATTGGTTATGTCCTTACACTAACCTCAGCTAGTGACCTTTCTATTTCTTAGGTGCCTTACTTTCAACTACTTCTAACTTTTTTCTACCACTGCATTTCAGGAAGGGTCAATTGTGTAAGCTCAGTGTGTCTTAAACCTGAATGTAATGTTATGTATGTTTAACTTTGAAAATAATGTTATGTTTTGTAAAGTGTTTTATAAGAAGTACTATATGTGCTAAATGCTGGTATTGCTTATGACTGTAATCTGCTTGAAACTAGCATTTACTAAATGTTCAATGTGTATTATTATCTTGGAGCTTTTCTCCCTGGGCCTCCGCTGAAAATGGACATGTATCCAGTCGGACTATCCCGGTCAACAAATGTAAAATAAATAATAAATAAATAAATAATTGGTCATTTTCATTGTTTAATTTAATGCATACACAACTCATTGCTGGATTGTGCCAGGTGATTTTTTTTTATTTTTTGATTGTTTTTATATAAGTGTCATGTTGTGGACTTTGTTAGTTCTGAAAAAGTCCCTGTGAAATTTATGAGATGAAAGCGCTCAATGTAGTTAGTAAAGAGTGATTCCAGTCTTTTATTCCTTTGCGCCTTGTTCTTCTGTATTTTTACAATTGTTTTGTGTTCTTTAGTTGGTCATGATGTTTGTGTAAATACTGTGTTTTAAGGAGGTATGCCTGGGTACGTAGCAAAAGGTTTGCAGATGAAGTTAAATCCTGAGATTTTGAACTCTGCTTTAAATAAGTAGTTGTGTTTAGTCATTTTGCTGTTCAGGTACTCAAAACAATATGATAAAAGAGGAAAATTAGTTCAGGGTGTTAAACTTTTTCAGGTCCCCATTTTATATCAAAAGCCCTCTACTCCCTTCAGAAAACTATCTAACCAGTCCTTGCCTATTTCTGGCAAACAGGGCACAAAGATGAGCTGCAGAAGTGGATCAGCATTAACAAAACATGGGGATCTCTTCAGAAAAGGGAACAATCTACATTTTTAGAATGACTATACCTCCACCCCCCACCCCACCCCCCCGACAGTGTATCTCTAACTTTGTTCCATACACAGGACCTCAGTTTCTCTCTTTGCAATCACAGGCTAACTCTATGAATAATAACTCCAGTGCCTTTAGGCCTTGCAGGCAAAGGCATTTAATATCAGATTGTTTCTGATTTAAAAGATTCTGTGTGCATGTGTCACACTCAGTTCTCTGTTTTACCCTTTGTATTATCAACAGTTGTAAGAGTATTCACAAAGAGCCTAGCCCCTGAAATAGTCCTTTGCAGACTTTTGGGCATTCTTGCATGTCTTTAGCTAGACAACTTGCTTATCTTTGCAGAGTCTTTTCCTGAAAGGCAGGAGTCTTTAATGTGGATTGTCTCCTTCCTCACCAGTCGGGGACTACAGATACATATTCAAATCAATCATACAAGATTGGGTTTCTAGGGTTCAAGATGACCCAACATTATCATCCAATGGAATTTCAGAGTCCAATTTTAGGCTTTATCAGGAAGTATCCTAACACTGTCTGTACCAATAAATGCTTCAGATTTTGAATGGGGAGTAGTTTCAATCAGGTTAAAAAGGTGCGGCCTATGGGGCATGTCAGACAGGCCAAAGCATATTAGTGTGAAAGGGAAACTAGCTAGGATCCATGATGTAATATCTTTTCTATTTGGGGTGGCTGGGAGCCTTGCTTGTAATAAGACCACCACAGTGATGTGACACTACAGCTAGCAGAGGGACCCCAGAAATTCTGTGCTGACTGGCTATGATAGCTTGGGAGGTTGCTCTTCAGCATTTATTGATCCTGCAAGCAATATGTAGTACCAGACAAGCTGAGCAGGACCAGGATAGACCCTCACCATTGGAAATTACACAAGAAGGTCTTCCTAGGATTAATCCAGTTGTGGGGAGCACCTCGAGTAGATATGTTTGCTTCATTTCAAACAGATGCCTAACCAGGTTATGTTCCAGGGGTCCTTAAATGTGGACCAAGGACACAGATGCTTTTCCACCCTTTCCACTGATCTATACAGGGTCATTCTCAAATCCTCAAAAATCACTGTGATAACTCCCCTCAGGCTGAGGCAACAATGGCTATCCCTTCTTATGGAACTGGTCAGGGCCATTTGCTGCAGTCTTTCTCACTGATTGGATCTACTCACACAAGACCAGAGTTATTTTGATGTACCGCAGTCTCAAATTGCTACAACTGACTGCTTGGGTGATTCAGTTCTCATACCATTTAGGCAAATCTTTCATGAGGACATGCAGCAGGTACTATAGGGGGCAAGAAAACCTACTGTTAGGATAGCATATCAGCAAGTGGAACAGCATTTCTAGTTGGTGCTTAGCTAATAATCAGGGCCCTAATAAGGATTTTTCTTAAATTTATGTTAGTTGCTATCCTCTGGCCCTGTCTTATTCCTGTAAGATTCTTCTTGAATCTATTTCAACATGTCTGCCCATGACTCCACCCCTGTCTTCTTTTCTTGTTAAACAAGTCTTGAAAGGGGTTTTGCACTTGAAGCCATGCAGAAAGAAGGTGACTTCTTTTTTGGACCTTAACTGTGTGCTGGAAAAAACTAACCATGCCTCCATTTGTACTTGCTAATGAGGCAGATTTATGGCTCACTACATGAAAAGAAAACTGTTGTTATTGCTGAGACATCTGCAGAAAGGATATCTAGAGTTGCAAGCGCCTGTGGTGGGTGAATCCCATCTAGTTTTTCACAAGGACAGGGTTACTTTAAGAACAAATCCCTCTTGTATGGCCAAAGTAGTCAGAGTTTACTTTGAATCAGACCATCAATCTCTGGGTGTTTTACTCAGAACCTCAAAACCAGGGTGAAAAAAAGTCTACATACTCTAGATGTATATAGACAGCTCAGCTACTATCCTGACAGAACTAAGATCTTTAGAAAAGCATACCGTCTATTTACTTCTTATGATGGAACTAAGAAAGGACAACCTGTTTTGAAACAAACTATTTTTGTGTGGCTGTCCTCAGCTATTGCTTTTTATTCCCACCATGGTAAATTGACTCCAGGCAGCATCAAGGAACATTTTATGAGAGCCTTTTCTAGTATGTTATCGTAGAGGATAGGACCCTTATCCTTCCTCATCCCAGACTGAGTAAGCTTTAGTAATCAACTCAAATAGCCAAAGGCTATTGCAGCAGTGGGAATGATGGGCACAGTGCAGTTTTGTAAGAACATATCATAACAGTAGATGTTTGAATTCCACACTGCTACTGTAGCCACACCTACTAGCCATCTCTCTTTTCTTTCCTGTACATAATTGTTTTTGGGGGAGTATAAAATGCTTTTCTTTTATATCTGACCAGAGGCTGAAGATGATATTGATTCTATTTTTTTAATGAGCAGAAAAGTCTCAAAGTCACTTCCTTCTGGCTGCCTTTTATCTGATTGTTAGTGGCCAGTCAGCAGGCAGAGGGAAAGTGTGGGAGATTGCCAGAGTTTTTAAAACAAGCCAATTGCTGCTTCCTACACTGTAAACAATGCAAATAGTCAGTAAAAAATAACAAAAACAAACAAAGGCAGCACCAAGGGGCCAAGACTCCTGTGGTTTGGTATAAAAATCCAAGTACCAGTAGAACAAGCGACATCCAACACACAAAAGCGCAGAATTCTAAAAAAAAAAACAAAAAAAAAAAAACGGAACATAATGCCCATTAATTAGTGTTACCACATGGGCATTATGTTCCGTTTAACATCTAAGCCTTTGACAGAGTTGCGTTATTTTATGTTTGTGAATTTTATATGTATTCAGTATATATATATATATATATATATATATATATATATATATATTTTTTTTTTTTTTTGCAATTTTGCGTTTTAATGTGTTTGTTTTATACACTTTTAATATATTTTTTATATATATATGTTTTTCTGCCTTGCAACCTTAATTGAATTGAATGATGATGTCAGAGTTTGTCTGTACCAATAGGTGAGTTGGATGCAATATTTAAATGCTTCCAAATTTCTTAAGCATTTGTCTGATGAAGCCAGCAAGGTGAAAGCGCTAACAATCTTTAATAAATTTTGGACTGTTTTTAGAAGTCTGCATCACTGTTCATTCCACTGGGACGTTTGAAGTTGATATTGTTTTGCCGTGTGTGATTCCTGTGGATGTCGCTTGTTCTACTGGTACTTGGATTTTAATGCAAATAGTCAGTCTACTTCGATGTATGGAATATGAACATTTTCTATTATGGCAAATTGTTACGACTGTAGTTTTTCCTTATTTCTACAGTTGTGTAACTGTTGAGCTACTATATGTAAGAAAGGGTACATGGGAGGCAAAGCCCTCCATTTGATTTGTGCAGGGAAGCTTATCTCTCTACTTGTCTTTTGGTTGGGTTTGATCGTTTTTTTTTTTTGTGGACATTTCATGTGATTTGCTTCTCTTAACAAAATGTTCCTTGTCAAATAAGATATGCGGACAACAGTACAGATTTCCATACCGGATCGGTCAAGGCCCGGGTTAACAATGACCACCACCAGTACTGTTAGCCAACAGGGTGCTGGTGGAAATTGGGCTACTGTTAGCCAAAGGAGGAGAAGAAGAGGGGGAAGGCATGCCTGAAAGCAGAAAGAGAGGAGGAAGGTTAGGAGTGTAGTAGTGAGGGTAGGAACTTTGAATGTTGGCAGTATGACTGGTATAGGGAGAGAGCTAGCTGATATGATGGAGAGAAGGAAGGTTGATGTATTGTGTGTGCAAGAGACTAGATGGAAGGGGAGTAAGGCCAGGTGTATAGGAGGTGGGTTCATATTGTTCTATCATGGTGTGAATGGGAGGAGAAATGGGGTAGGGATTATCCTGAAGGAACAGTATGCCAAGAGTGTTTTGGAGGTGAAGAGAGTGTCGGATAGAGTGATGTTTATGAAGCTGGAAATTGATAGTGTAATGATGAATGTTGTTAGTGCATATACTCCACAAGTTGGGTGTGCGATGGATGAGAAAGAAAAATTTTGGACTGAGTTGGATGAAGTGGTGGTGAGTGTACCCAAGGGTGAGAGACTGGTGATTGGAGCAGATTTCAATGGGCATTTTGGTGATGGGAACAGAGGGGATGAGGAAGTAATGGGCAGGTATGGTGTTAAGGAGAGGAATGCAGAAGGTCAGATGGTAGTGGATTTTGCGAAAAGGATGGACATGGCTGTGGTGAATACGTATTTTAAGAAGAGGGAGGAGCATAGGGTGACGTACAAGAGTGGAGGAAGATGCACACAGGTGGATTATATCCTATGCAGGGGGGCCAGTCTGAAGGAGATTGGAGACTGTGAAGTGGTGACAGGAGAAAGTGGAGTTAGGCAGCATGGAATGGTGGTCTGTAGGATGACGGTGATCAAGAAGAGGAGGACAAGTGTGAGAGCAGTGCCAAGAATCAAATGGTGGAAGTTGGAAAAGGGTGATTGTGAGGAGTAGTTCAGGGAAGAGCTAAAACAGGCACTGGGGGGCAGTGAAGAGTTAAGGAATAGCTGGGTAACTATAGCAGAGATGGTAAGGGAGACAGCTAGAAAAGTGTTTGGTGTGACATCTGGACAGAGAAAGGAGGACAAGGAGACCTGGTGGTGGAATGAGGAAGTACAGGAGTGTATACAGAGGAAGAGACTGGCGAAGAAGAAGTGGGATTATCAGAGAGATGCAGAAAGTAGACGAGTATAAGGAGATGAGGAGCATGGCAAAGAGAGAGGTGGCGATGGCTAAGGATAAGGCATATGGAGAGTTGTATGAAAGGTTGGACACTAAAGAGGGAGAAAAGGACCTATATCGATTGGCTAGACAGAGGGACCGAGCTGGGAAAGATGTGCAGCAGGTAAGAGTGATAAAGGATAGTGAGGGAAACATACTCACAAGTAGGGAGAGTGTGTTGAGCAGATGGAAAGAGTACTTTGAGGTGCTGATGAATGAAGAGAATGAGAGAGAGAGAGAAGGTTGGATAATGTGGGGAAAGTGAATCAGGAAGTGAAACAGATTAGCAAGAAGAAAATACGGACAGCTATGAAGAGGATGAAGAATGGAAAGGCTGTTGGTCCAGATGACATACCAGTGGAAGCATGGCGGTGCTTAGGAGAAATGGCAGTGGAGTTCTTAACCAGATTGTTTACTGAAATCTTGGAAAGTCAGAGGATGCCTGAGGAGTGGAGAAAGTGTTTTGGTACCTATTTTTAAGAATAAGGGTGTTACGCAGAGTTGTAGTAACTATAGAGGGATAAAAATGATCAGTCACATCTTGAAGTTATGGGAAAGAGTAATGGAAGCTAGGTTACGAAGGGAGGTGATGATTAGCGATCAGCAGTATGGTTTCATGCCGGGAAAGAGCAGTACAGATGCGATGTTTGCTCTGAGACTGTTGATGGAGAAATATAGGGAAGGTCAGAAGGAGTTGCATTGTATCTTTGTGGACTTGGAGGAAGCATATGATGGGGTGCCTAGAGAGGAGTTGTGGTATTGTATGAGGAAGTCAGGAGTGGCAGAGAAGTATGTAAGAGCGGTACAGGATATGTACAAAGGTAGTGTGACAGTGGTGAAGTCTGCAGTGGGACTAACAGATCTGTTTAAGGTGGAGGTGGGATTACATCAAGGATCAGCTTTGAGCCCTTTCTTATTTGCAGTGGTGATGGACAGGTTGACATACGAGATCAGACAGGCGGCCCCATAGACTATAATGTTTGCAGATGACATTGTGATCTGTAGTGAGAATAGGGACCAGGTTGAGGAGACCCTGTAGAGGTGGAGATATGCTCTAGAAAGGAGAGGAATGAAGGTCAGCAGGACTAAGACAGAATATGTGTGTGTGAATGGGAGGGAGGATAGAGGAATGGTGAGGATGCAGGGAATAGAGTTGACGAAGGTGGATGAGTTTAAGTACTTGGGATCAACAGTTCAGAGTAATGGTGAGTGTGGAAGAGAGGTGAAGAAGAGAGTACAGGCAGGGTGGAATGGGTGGAGAAGAGTGTCAGGAGTGATTTGTGACAGACGGGTACCAGTAAGAGTGAAAGGGAAGGTCTACAAGAGGGTAGTGAGACCAGCTATGTTGTATGGGTTGGAGATGGTGGCATTGACAAAAAGGCAGGAGTCAGAGCTGGAAGTGGCAGAGTTAAAGATGTTAAGATTTGCAATTGGTGTGACAAGGATGGACAGGATTAGAAATCAGTATATTAGAGGGTCAGTTCAGGTTGGGCAGTTTGGAGACAGTCAGAGAGGCGAGATTGTGTTGGTTTGGACATGTGCTGAGGAGGGATGCTGGGTATATTGGGAAAAGGATGCTAAGGATGGAGCTGCCAGGTAAGAGGAAAAGAGGAAGGCCTAAGATAAGGGTTGTGGACATGGTGAGAGAGGACATGCAGGTGGTTGGTTGCGACAGAGCAAGATGCAGAGGACAGGAAGAAATGGAAACAGATGATCCGCTGTGGCGACCCCTAACGGGAACAGCCGAAAGAAAAGAAGAACAAAATGTTCCTTGTCATGTGACCTGACTCCAGATTTATTAGGTCTCTACATTTTGGTATCTAATATTTTAGCTTCCATTGTAAAACTTTAAATCTTTATTTTTTTGCATTCTCTGTGTACCAAGGCTAGCCACCATGATTAAATAGCTGTTAATTGGAAATTTGTTTAAAATGTATTAATGGAAGGAGCATGTATTGTCTTAAATCATCAGTATTAGTTAGCAGACAGCAGTTGTTTGGTACTAGGGTCCACTGCTTTGCTGTTAAGTGTATATTGTTAGGAAAGGGAATTATTTAAGAGTGAAAAATAGACATTATTTTCCCAATATTACTTTTAAATCCTTGTTATTGTTGAATTATTGGCTGTCACCAACATTTTAAAAATGTGGCTCTGTTGAATTACAATTTTAGTCAATAGAGTTCTGATGAGTTGATCTCGGCTACTTCTGGCTGTGCCCTGAAGTGATTTTCCATCATCCTGGCACTTTTTTGATGCCATCCTGTACCCATTGTGGGATTGAGTGATACTCATGAATAAGAATTAATACATTTCAATACTTTTAAGTGCAGTTTTAAACATATTGTTTTCATCAATTTAAGATGCTTCTCTGTTAATTTGTTGCTGTGATTTGGGGTGCATGGGGGCCTAAAGTTTTCTTAAGCACAGGCTATGTCTTATCTTGTATGCTTCCATGATCGGCTTAGGGAGATGTACCAAATTGTGTCAGGTAGAGCAGTTCAGTCCTAAAAAGAAGAAAGGTAGCTAGGTGTGTGTGTGTGTGTGTGTGTGTGTGTGTGTGTGTGTGTGTGTGTGTGTGTGTGTGTGTGTTGGAGGGGGTACCTGAGCATTTTTAGACTTTGCTTCATAGGGAGTTAAATCCACCAAACTTCCATAATGTGACCAAGGTTAGGGCAGATTCTTCCCCTGCACACAGTTGCAGACAGTCAGACTTCTCAGTGTGCATTTAGTTCATGTGGAGATCAAGAACTGTGTTTTCTAAAAGTAAATGCAAGCCTTAATGAGCCAGAGGGGTTGCCAGTGTGACTGAGCTATAGACATGGTAGTTTCTGTAAGTACAGGTGATACAGTTTTTGACAGAAGGCAGTTAATCAAAAGTTGATGCATTTCACTGATCCACAATATCGCATTCATGTGGTACTTCAAAGTCTAGGTATAAATGCTGATATGATGGCAGATGAAGACCACTCGAGCTGCTTGATATTCTCATTTCCCTTCTTACCTTATGCTTGTCCCATGCATTCCTGAATCTATTTACTGTTCTTGATCCTCATATCACATCTGAAAATCTTCTGTAGTCCACCACCTTTAATATGACCCCATTTCCGTGGGATAGAGGGGTGGAACTCTGATTGTGAACCAGACAGTCTGAGTTCATGTAGTGGCAGAGGAACTGGAATAAATGGCAGTTGTAGGCATGCATGTTGTGGGAGGGAGAGCAGGCATTTCTGTAAGTGATCAGGATGCACTCTATGGTTACCAGAGGATATTGTGATCACTGGCAGACTGCAAGTTAAGTTCAGCATGTGGCGGGGGAAGTGATGCTGGAGATGTCTGATTCTGTTTATGATAATGTGAGTGATGTCAGAAAGCTCTGTCCTTTTAGGTTTCCCTTTCCCTGAGTCGCATACAAAATCTTCATCTGGCAGTGAGAATGGCACCGTACTGGTATGTCTTGATCTTCCCTCACCCACCTGTTTATACTAGGAATCTCTCCCGAATTGATCCTTTGGGTGACCTAATCAGAATGGGTATGTTGGGCAAGTATCTGGGACGGGCTAGTTTGGAGGACTGTGAGACACAGCTGATGGATGATAGTTGCTGAAACAAAAAGGCTGTTCTAATTATCAACCCGCCTTAATATGATGTGGTATTTTCACACATCCCTCTTGAATTACCCACTTTGTAACATTTAAGTTTCTCCACTTCCAGCAACGATGGTATTTACAGAACGATGATTGTGATGGAAATGTACAAATTAATTTGTGTGATTTTAAATCTTAAAAAAATTTATACCTATGTAAAGAGAACTTGGGAACACCAGAATACATTGAATGTGTATGTAAAAATGCTTTCAAAATTTTGGAAAATCTGAAAAAACTAAAAGGTGGCAGCTGCTTACCCTGTTTCAGTTAGCTGCTTGAAAGTTTCTGTCACGTCCTCACAAATGCCTTATTTCTTAGACATGCAGTCCATGAGACCATTAAGAAGCCTAGCCCAGTTTCCCAAAGTACTGTATGGTTAGGTGACTTGCTGAAGATCACACAGTAGGTAAATAAAAGCAAACAAACTTTGGACCACAGGAAATGGCTCATTACCATCTCATAGCCTTAATCCTCTGTGCTAACTTGCAACACCTTTCTTCCAGACTACATATTAAGTTCACATAATCAGTGGCTTCTGATGTTGACCATGCCCCATCTGTGTGATCCTGTGAACTAGCACAGTTTGTGTCTTTACAATGATGCCCATACCGGGTCTTCTCAACTGTTTGTATTTTTGTGTTTATATATCTTTTTATGGGTAGCTTACTGTTTATTGTACTGAACTGGTCTGTCTTGTTTTTATTGCCATAAAATGCTTAGATTTTAAGCATGCGATTATTCTTAACTGAATAAATTCTGTTGAGATAAGTTTTTGTTTTGTTCCCATTGTCATGAAGGGAAATCATGTGTGCCCTTTTACTGTCTCTTAATATGTATACTTCAAAAGAAAGGTATCCAAATAATTTCATGATATGGGCTGGATTCACAAAACCTTGCAGTTGGTCCCATAAAAGGGTTTGATGATAAGCATTGTGCAGAATGGTCAACAGCGATCCAAAAAAGTATTTGACTGCTAGACTTCAATGTTGTGCGAGCCTGTCTACATTACTGATGCTTTAGATGTTGGAAGCAGTACACCAAGTACAGAAATACCAGCACCAGTACTGGGTTTACAGGATTGTGTGTTGCTTCCCAAGTGGACTACACTGGGATGATGAGATGTATAGTACAATCAAGCACCACTTCTTTTGTTTTACTGCATTGTGAATGTGAAAGTGTCCTCATAACTGCATGCAGTACGGTAGATGTCCTGATTTTGCAAAGTATACAACATCATTGTTGTTATACTTTTATTAAAATGTCTGATTTTCAAATGACTTTGATTTATTTGTTTTTGATATAGTTTCTTATATTGCACTGTGAATTGTATGATCTAGATGTGATAATTATCTGCAGATCCATTTCCTGCTGAAGTTCATCATATTGATCACTGCTGCAGTAGCCTTAACTGTATGGATTATATCCTGCCAAGGATGTAACAGCTGGCCAGTTTCCAAAGCTTCAGGTGTCTTCCACACACCCAAAGTGTCAGGCAGCTTGAGCTAACTAAAAGACAAGTTTGGGTGCCATCCCATTTAAAGCCTTACTGCTGCTGAAGAGTGCACTCCTGAGGCTTTTGGGGATCTAAAGTCGACTTCTGCTGTCCCTTTGCTGGGCTGATACGTTCCCTTTTGGGGGGGGGGGACTTTCATTGAATAATTTTTGTCTATTTCCTCATCAGCCATCAGGCAAGTTACTTTATAACTAGGACTTTGTGTTTTAATGGACGGTCAAAAGACTGCACTGTACTTTTCAACAGGAGTCCTGTTTTTTTTTCCCGTCATTTTAAAGTAACTGAACCATTTTTTCTGTGGAGTAACTGTGTTTGTTTTGCTTTGTGGGGCTAGCAAAGTGTTTTAAAGTACCTTTTACTGTTTGTCTGCAAAAAAGTGACTTAAAGACTGTCAGTCACAATGTCTGTCCTTCAGGCATAAAATGAAAAAGTTAAGCAAACATCCTTTGTCATCATACCAGGCTAGCAGTTTGTCTCAGCCACAGGTGGGTGAGTCTGCTGCGGCCATTAGTTGAATTTCAAACCACTCATCTTTTACCCCTGGTGTAGCACCTACAGCCACTATGGTCTGGGGTTTAGCCACATATTCTGTGGCTTTTGGGGGCCCCTCAGTGAGTAAGGGAGGGCCAGTCTTGTCAGTCCTGGGAGAGGGGAAGCTTTCTTTGTTTTATGTACATCCTTGGGGAAGCTGCTTCTAACATTAATAACACTGTTGGTTCCATTTTTCCTGAAAATAAAGAAACAGAAAACTAAGCATGTATCTACTCTTCCTTCTCCTCAAATGTCCTAGATAGTAGTTTACTAGGTCTCGCTCGGGGGGTTAATTTAAGCTATTGACCCTTCTTGTAAAGCAGTTTCTGGTAAAAGAAAGAGAGACGTCCTTTCCTGAAGAGATTCGAGTTTCTAAATTGGGACAAGAGGATGAATGGAAAGATGCAGGGTTTTCTCAAATTTCTGATTCAAACTCGGAGGAAGGTTCAGTTTCTGACTCAGAATGTGCTGGTGTGTTGAATTCAGTTGAAGAACACATTTGTTTCTCAGTCCCTCAGAAAATTCTGTGAGCTGTTACAGAAGTAATTTCCAGAACTTGCGCCCATTCCTCCAGTTCTGTCTATTTTGGAGGGTGTGTGTGTGTGTGTGTGTGTGTGTGTGTGTGTGTGTGTGTGTGTGTGTGTGTGTGTGTGTGTGTGTGTGTGTGTATGTTATCTGTAATTTTCCTCATAGTCCAACATCTGCCCTTAAAAAGGCAGAGAGGATTTATAAAGTTCCTCAGTTGTTTAAGCTTGTATACACTCTGCCCAAACCTGATCCAGCGGCTATAGCTTTAGTTAATCTTGCTGCTAAACACGTAGTTAATTCCAGTCCTACTCTTTCTGATGAGGATGGAAATATTATTGGTAAATATGGGGGGGGTATGCTTCTGCAACTTTGATTTTCAAATTTTTGAATTGTCAGGCTCTTATGTTAGTTTGTTTTGACAAATTATGAAAGTATGAGGAATGTTTTATCTGCAGTGTCTTCTTGTGAGGAAAAAGCTGCTTTAAATTTACTCAGATCACTAGTGTGTGTGTGTGTGTGTGTGTGTGTGTGTGTGTGTGTGTGTGTGTGTGTGTGTGACTCTGATACTACTTCAAGGGCTAAGGCCACTGCTACTGTTTTGAGGAGATTTGCATGGCTGAATTCTGAGAACCTACCAGATGATAAAACTAAAATTGTAAGTACTTCTTTGGGTAGAGATTTAGGTTTTGGCCCCTCTGCTTGCAGAAGCGATCAAAAAATGCGATGAAAGGGGTAAGTTAATTCAGGGAATCTCTAAGGTTTTTCAGTTCTACTTTTCCAAATTTTCCAAGGTATTCTCTAATTCATCCATTTCTGGTGAGAAACAGAATAAACAGTCTCAACAAAATGCAAGTAAACAGATGTTTTTGAAGAAATGGCAAGAGTTTCCAAGAGGAATTCTGGAAACTTGCAAAACCAAGGACAGTCCAGTTAGAATAACTATTTGAGACTTTGTTCACCTTTCCCGCCCTGACAGCTCCTTTTTTCTTCCAGAAAGTCTGAATCTCCAATTTTCACTTTGGCAAAATATAGTTTTGGAGAAATGGATTCTGAAGATTCCTCCTCTTCCAGACCAGACTCTTTGTTTTCCACCTGTCCATCGTTGCATACTGCCCCGTGGAGAGAGACAGAAAACCAGTTCCCCCTTCCCAGTTGGGAGAGGGGTTTTATTCAAGGATATTTTTAGTGCCAAAGAAAGAAAATGCTTGGAGACCAGTTCTGGATCTTTATTTCCTACATCTGTTTGTGATGGTGCCCAAATTCAAAATGATGTCAACTCACAAGTTTCATTGTAAAATTAAATTTAAAAGATGCTTATCGCATTCCTGTTCATCCAGACTTCAGGCGTTTCTTAATGTGATCCAGACAAAAAAAAAACTTATCAGTTCTGTGCCTTACCCTTTGGACTATTCACTGCACCAAGAATTTAGCAAAAGTTATAGCCCATTGTGGGCTACAGATTATCCACATTTTTTCCATATATAGGTTACTTGCTTGTGTTTACAGAGTCTTTTTCAAAGCGTCATGAATCTCAATCTCTCTCTCTCACTGTCTCTCCTGAGACATCTCTTACACAAGTAGGAATTCCAAGAGAACATTCAAAAGTCTTTTTTGGCTCTTCCTCACTGGGTTGTGTTTCTGGGATGTCAACTAGACACCACAGTTTGAAGACTTTTTCTTCCACAGGAAAAAAAAGATCTATTTATAGGGTTTTCCACTTAAACTTTGGTCATGACAAGGGAATACCTGAGAATTCTGGATCTCATGGCTTCTGTGATTCTCATGATGCTGCCAGCAAGACTCCCACATGAGAAAGACACAGTGGTATCTAAAGTTTCTTTAGTCCTAGCCACCAGCACCTATTGTCTTTTCAGATCCAAGTGCTGCGGTTGTTAGAAGAGAAATCACTTGGTGGAGACAACAGATATCTCTAAATTCACCCCTCCCTTTATCCCACCCTGTTTCAAAGCAGTCAGTCACCACAAACACCTCTGACTTTGCTTGGGGAACAGTTTCAGGAGGGATAAAAGTGCAAGGTGTGTGGGATACCAAGGACAGATGCAAGCACATAAATATAAGAGATGCTTGTTCTGATCAAGGCACTTGACATCTTTGGTCCCCAGGACCTCTTCAAATTGTTACAGACAATATCACATTCATGTGGTATGTCAGTAGGCAAGGGTGGACCAGATCGTACCCTGTTTGCAGAGTAGCCATGTCAGCTTGGGATATAGCTTCACAGCACAATCTCACTCTGCTGAAATCACATTTTATCTGAGCAAAACTGTGTGGCAGATAAGCTGAGCAGGACTAGGGCAGACTCTCATGAATGGAAACTGGATTAGGGGTCTTCCAAGATTTGATCCATCTGTGAGGAGGTCCACAAATAGACTTCTTTGCCTTATCTCTGAACAGTCAGGTGGCAATATTCTATTCCAGGACTGGCCTGGAAGACAGATGCCTTTTCTTTTCCTTGGACAGGAGTGTTCCTGAATGCTTTTCTATATTTCCGCTAATATTCATGGTACCGCTGAAGATTCAGAAGGAATCCCCCAAGATCATTGTAGTGACTCCTTTCTGGCCTTGACAACTATGTTTTTTTCCTTCTTTTGGAAGTTACCAGGGGCAATTACTGCAAGTTTACTCACAGACTGGAGCTATTCGCACAAGAACGGGGGTGTCTGACACACCCCAATACCAATCAACCTCAGTTAACTGCCTGGATGATAGGATATTAATTCCCTTTAGTCACCTATTTACTGGGGACATGCAGAAGGTACTAATGGAGGCAAGAAAGCCTGCTACTAGAAAATTGTATATTAGCAAATGGGAAAAGGTTTTCTAGTTGGTGCCAACAACATAACCAACACCCATTCAGGGCTAGTTATCTGGTTTTGCAATATTTGTGTGAGTTACTATCCTATGGCCTTTCTTATTCCTCTGTCAAGATTGATATGTTGGCCAAATCAGCATATCTGTCCATGGATCCACCTCTTTCAGTGCATTCTCATGTCAAAATGGTTTTGAAAGGGGGGTTGCATAACAGGCCTCCAAAAAAACTGATGGCCCCTTCTTGGGGATCTTATTTTTTGTAATAGAAGCTGTCACTCCATTGGAAGCAACTAACCTGGCTGACTTGAGGTTCTTAACATGGGAAACAGTTTTACTAATTGCTCTGACCTCTGCAAGAAGAGTATCTCAGTTGCAAGCTGTTATGGTGAGCTTTCCTCAGGGACAGGGTTTAGTCATAAAAGAAAGATTAGTTCTCAAAATGGTATCAGAGTTTACCATGAATATCCATTTTCTTTCCTGAACCCAAAAATGGGGGAGAAAGGATACACCATACCTTGGATATCTACAGATAAACTTTGGTAATAAAACTTTTACTTCTTTGGATGAATCCTTCTTTTAAAGTGAAGGTAAGAAGGGACAGCCTGTGTCAAAATAGTCTTGGACAATCCTTTGGATATAGTCTATTATCTTTGTGTTATACTCACCACAACAAAACTATTCCAGTCAGGGTCACTTTAAGAGGACCTTGGCCTCACCTATGGCTTTTAGGAAAAGGTTGGATTCTTGAAGTATTGTAGAAGCTGCAACTCCATCCTCAGTACATACTTTTACAAAGCACTGTAGGCTTGATTTCTTCTCTCGGCCTAGATCAGGCTTTGCAAGGACCATTTTCCATGGGTTCCTTGACTCTTCTCCTTCCACTTCCCAAATGTAGTAAGCTAGGATAATTTACCCATATAGCTAAGGCTACTGCAGCAGTGATCAATATGATGTATATAGTAGATGTGTTTAAGTACATTTATCATAACAGTAGATATTTAAATGATCACTGCTGCAGAAGCTACCCCCCCTCCACCCCTTTGATCTTTTTGGTGTATTGTTTATGCCAAGGTATAGTTAGTTATTTTTTGTTCTTACTAGCATTGTCCTTTCAGGGCTTAGCCTCTGTCTCACTGATGACAGGAATGCTCTGAAGGGCTTGATACCCACACTTGTTCTTTAGTCAGCTCAGATCAAGGTGCCTGACAGTTTGGGTGTGTGGAAGGTGCCCTGAAGCTTTGGAAGCTGACATGTCCCTTGTATCCTTGTTAGGATATAACCAATATAGCTAAGGCTACTGTAGCAGTGATCATTCAAACATTTACTTTCATGGAAAGTTTACTTACACAACTGTACTTTCCTCAACTAATTTCTTTCTTTATGGTAACTCACTCCAGGGTTACTGTGGTGTTAATGTACAGCATGTCCTTAGTTTTAGGGGAACCACGACTGCCACCTTTCTGCTCCTTTATTCTGCTTTTCAAATTCTATGTTTATATCCTTCATTTACAGTTCACCTATCTTTGTGTCATCTTCATAAGATGTTACTTCTGTTTACTATGTTCTCATTTTCTGAGATTGTCTGAAACATCAACTGAAAAGCAGCAGACCTAAGATAGAACCCTGTGGTATACTACTGGTCACCTATCATTTCTGACATTGTCCCTCTCACCATAATCTCTTCCGCTGTATGTTTCCTGCTCCTTAACCCAGTCCATACCAGCCGTATATCAAAATAGTTAAAGGTTATACTGAAATGTGTGTATTTATGTTGTTGTTGTTGTTTGTCTTTCGGCTTTTCCTGGTTAGGGGTTGCCACAGCGGAACTCCGGTCCACTAATGATTGGCAGTTGTTTTTTTTTTTTTTAATGGTGTCGAGTTGCCAGCCCGACACCCAACCTTCAACCAAGGCACGCCAATTCAACGCATGTCTTTCGAACGCCCACTCGACCGTGGGGCGGACATGCAGACTCCACACAGAAGGCACTCCCAACCCAAGCCGAGAATTGAACGGGAGAACCTCTTGCTGTGAGGCAACAACGCTACCGCTGCACCACCGCATATCGTATTGTTCTTAATTTATGTATTCAATTCTTGTTAGCTGGCTAAGTTAACTAGTCCAGGGACCCTTTTCAGCCAAGACCTGAGCCATAATTTTAAGTACAGACATTGACACATGCAAAGAGCAGTGATATGCATAGTATTATAATGTAACAAACATGTTATAGGTGAACTACATCAGCTGGAGCACCTGTATCAAGTTCTGTACAAACTGTTATAAAACTAGGTCAGATTTAATTGACAACATTATATATTATCACTAATCCATGCTGACTTTAGTGATAGGGATCACCTTTTACAAAAAAGTCTTCATTTTAGAATTTTCTCTGATACTTTCTCAGCCACCATGGGTTCCTGTTGAAAGTCCCAAAAGCTGTAACTTTGATCCCTATAGTAACAAGACTGTAAGTGTAAAAATTGGGAAAACTTAACCAAGTCTGAGAGTGTTCTACTTCTGAAAACACATACTTGATTGTGGTGGTCAGTATACTGTATAGATAAATAGCGGGAGTATGGGGCACAGCCCCCGCATTGAGGTGTGCATGGTCAAAACCAGTCTTCACAAATTATTTAAAGGCATTATAGTGAATTTTGACATTTGATGTGTTATATTTTCAGTGACATTTTAATTACCAGTGTTGTATATGTCACAGTTAAGACCTCACACTTCTGGTAGGGGGCCAGCCACAACAGTTAAACTGTGGCTTCCTGCTTAGGTAGAACTACTCTTGCTATTTTCCATTTCTTGGGTGCCTCTCTACTGGCCCTTAATTTGCTGAAAACTTTATTTAGGAGTTCTGTCAATATATTCTTTAGTGCCCTGAGATGTCTTTTGAGCTTTATATTTTGTAAGAGTTGAGATGTTCAACATTTAGATCACTATTGCAGTAGCTTAAGATATTTGAAGTGTATGCACCCCACCTGCTAAGTGGCTCAAGCAGAGGCGCACCAAATCAGCAGTTAGGGTGCGAAGGTTTCTCTGGTAAGCTATTTCCACAGATATGTGATAAGAAATGAGAATGTAACCCTTGTGCATTTGCTGCACTTAGTGTTACACAGCACTTTTAGTGTGGTATCTTGTAGATGCTTCATTGGAAAAGCAGGAAAGACTCGGGGTAAGAATACATTGTGTAGATGGGAGTGTTTGTGAGTATGCAGTTCACTGGGGAACTCCCTTACATCTAACTGTTTGCTGCACTCATACGAGAGACTAAAATGAACCTGCAGTTCTAGTAGGGTTTGTGAGGCTTTGCATTTTACATCAAGGTCAAATGAATTTGGACTGCAACAGTGAAGAAATAAGTGAAATTTGAAGAAGTAAGCAAGACCGGAAGAAATAATGAGGGTGTAACAGCTAAACATAGCTGCAGAACTGCAGCAGTCTGGAAGGTGAATACAAACAACTTCAGACTCAATTGCTTCACCTACTAAACAAGATATAATGGAATGTGAACTGACGGGCAGATTTCAGTAATATGAGTAATCACCAGCTGCTGTACTTGTAGTGCTGGAATTACTACAGTAAACCTGCAACAAAGTTATAATATGTGTATTATCAAAGCCTGTTATAAGGAAAGGAAGCAATCTAGTATTTCACTTATGTAAATTCACCTAAAGTATCACTTACTTGACGTCCTGCCCACATAAGTATTATGTTTAAATAGTATGACATGGAATAAGTAAATGAGCCAGGGGGAGCAGCAAGCTGTTTGTGTGTGTGTTTTTTTTTTTGTTTTTGGGTAGCTGAGTCTTCTGGTACTAACATTTGACTTCACTTCTTGCTTCTTTTGGTCTGCAACCATTCCGTGTTTCTCAAAAGGTTTAACTTTTAACTGTAAGGAAGCATTTAACTTGAATGGGAACTTTAGGGAGCTGAAGAGAAAAGAGGGTTGGGAAATGAAGTAATATTTTAGTGAGGTTGGTGACACATTAGAACCCAATGTAGTTTTGCAGGTATATACTAGGCTAACTGCCACCAGGTCCTTTATAAGCCTAGCTGTGCAACCCAACCCAGTATGGAAAGTACTAAACAGCTACTGATACTGTATGTGTCTGAAGTTGAGTTGGTGTGTTTTTTAAGGCATATACATTCATCCCAAGTAAAGTATTGTCAGAGTAAGAGCAATTTGGACTCCAGAGAATGAGAAGGCTCTAGGGCTATATAATGACCTTTGACAGCATAGACCACAGTTGACAAAAATTCTGTCTGGGCATTAATTATTATGTGCCGGTACTAACGGCATTGTAAATGACTGAAGTTAATGTACATTTGTATATGATGAAACAGATCCAGCTTAAACTGTTTAGTATTGGTGATGACCACCAAGCCAAAGGCAGTGTTTCAAGGGATACCAGAGAGGAGATTCCACTTGACAAAATTACAACAAACTCAGGTTGCACGGTATAGTGTAGTATGACATTACAAACTGATATTTGGATAGTGCAAAAGTAGGATTTCAGCATAGCAGCAGCAGTTAGTTTAGCATTTCTTGATGAGCAATATCCACTAAGTCTGCCCAAAGGTGTTGCTGCAGAATTACAGTGAACAGATCATTGTGTGGGAAGCCGGGTTTCATAGCAGTGTGTAATATATTGTATGAGTTTTAATTAAGAAACTTGATCAGATAAAAAACAGTTCATCAGCTCATCATGTTTGAATCCTCAATTTTCATGCAGAAATCCAGAAGTAATTAAAAAAGTAGTACTGGTGAAATCCAGGAGTGATGACTTCTCTTGCAAAAAAAAAAAAAAAAACAAAAAAAAAAAAAAAAAACCTTTGATAAATTCAACTAGTGATTGGGGTGGATTCAGAGGTTTTTTTTTTGAGATTTTCAGCAGCTAATGTCTTAACCAGTGAGTTAATTTCTTGTTATATCTGAGCTGAGTTAGAGCAGGGTGGGTTATGTGAGGAAGTGTTGCCAGTGCTTGCAGGAAATATTCTGCTTGCTAGAGGAGTTAAAGTGTCTGGTAGCACTGCTTGAATCATTGAAGTGAAAGAATAATGATGATTGACAGAGCTCATTTGGGACTCAAATCCAAGACCTCTAACACACCGTGCTAGTGTCACTGCTGAAAGGATAAGGCTGTTAGGTGTTGAGTGTCCCATATCTGTTCACATGCTCTGGTTGGGTCAGTGGCAGTGATGCCAGTAGGGAACAATGAAGGTTCTGGGTTTGAGTTCCAAATAAAATGTTAATATTATCTGTTCACTTCTGTGATTCATGCAGTGCCTAAGCAGAAAGCTTTGTGTGTGTGTGTGTGTGTGTGTGTGTGTGTGTGTGTGTGTGTGTGTGTGTGTGTGTGTGTGTGTGTGTAGTATTGCTTGATGCTTATGATCCACTTGCTTTGTGATCATGAACCACACTCGGTGAAGGTATGGCTGTAGAAGAAACATTTTTCACACATTATACCATGCTGTAGCATTCCAGTGAAATAAGAGACCTGGAGATGAGACTGATAGTCTAACACTAATTTCAAAGGTACATAATGTGACATCTGTATTAATTTGGAAATCGTTTGCAGTACATTTTGTAAGAAAAATTAATATTAGCTGCTTTGTTCAGAGTGGTGTTAAAGTACGACACATGCTGTCTGAATTGATAAATGTAACTGTACAGTCTTTTGGCAGTAATTATTACTGTAACATTTTTAAGGATATAGCTCTTTGGCTGATGGAATGGCTACTAGATATTTCAGTAAGCATCAGTAAAAAATGAAAGGGGATCAAATACATTTGCAAGAAAAAAATGCCTTCTTTTATGTGTTACTGTTGAAGAAGTCATTACTGCCTCAGGCATGTTTGGACTGTTGTGTAATTATAAGAAGACAGTTTCAGGATCCAGTGACTGCTGTGAAATGACACTTATCCAAAGGAAGTGGGATACTGTTTTCCCTGCATGTCTGCAAGAGCTACATCTGATTTTTTTATTTTTAGTTTCCACTCCTTAATCATGTACTCATTTTATTTACTTATTAGTCTTTGATTACTGGGAGGTATACCTCTCAACCTCTTAGCTCAAGAAATTTGGACAAAGCCTAAAATATTTGGGGGGGGGGGCAAAAATAGGGACAGATTTTAAATTCTCTCCTCTTAAGAAGTCAAAAAAAGATTCTTATAAAAACTTTTGCTGTCCAGCCTCTTGCTGGACACCTCCATCAGGTCAGATGAAGAACCTGAGGACCATCTGGTTCCACCTCCAGCCCTCTCTGTCACGACCCTGTTGGTGGCTGGTACGGTATTAGTTTCTCAGACAGCCACTCAAGTTGGGTATATATCTACTACAGACGAGAAGGGGAGCCGCAGATAGTTATTTTGGAGGGGCCTAGAGGGTTTCCCCAGATTCTTGTTAGGGAAGAGGTTTGTAATTTCCTTATTTAAGTCAGGCAGGAGTCTGAACCATCTAAGCTTGTTGAGGCTGAGGTGGTTTTGAAGAAAAAAAAAAGTCCAAGCATGTAGTTCCTGTGGTCAAGAATTCCCATAAAGAGAGGCAGGATTTTACTCTGGGTCATTTTTAAGACCCTTATGGCCTTGAAGCTGCTCCAAGGATTATCTGTGCCTTTTGCTTTTCTTTTATCTTCCACTCCCTGAAAAAAAGGCCTAGGGAGTCTGGTCTGACTTTTCTGATGAATATGTAGATGTTCTTCGTTTTCCATTGCTGCAGTCCTTACTATTGGGTATAGTCCGCGTCCAGTCGGCCCGAATACCAGAGTATAAGGCTGACGTCGGTCAGGGCGCATTAGACTGACGTCAGTACGTCAGGGTACTAATGCGCATGACCGACGTCATATCCTCAGTCTTTTTTGCCGCATGGTCCGATGCAGAAGCAGTTTTGCGAGTGCAGGTTGGCGTTCTGAAATATTTCCGAAACCGGAGTTTCAGACCGAAACAGAGTTGGCTAAGTACCCCGTTGGGGAACATTTTGGTTTTTTCTTGCCTCAGTATTTTACCGGATGTCAGAAAAAGTGAATAACTGTATTTCTTGTGGGAAACAGATACCTCATAGGGATTACCATACCTTGTGTATACCTTGTTTAGGGCCTGAGCACGACGTTGTTGGTTGCCGCTCTTGTGCTAGGTTTAACAAACGCACTATTAAGAGGAGGTTAGACTGTGCCAGGTTAGTGTTTGGGAAGCGTTGCAATTATAAAATGCCGTCGGATGCTCCGACGCCCGCTTCGCCCAAGAAGCGCAAGGACAAAACAGTGAAGCCTAGGGTTGATGAACCGCAGTCCCGGACGCCGGTTCTTTAGAAGGCTCAGTGGAGCCAGAGGTTTTGCCAGGAGTTTCCATGGAGTCTCAGGCAGAAACTTTACTGTTACAGGATGTGCCTTCTCAGGAGGTAGGCCAGGCTGAGGGGCTTCTCAGGTAACTGTTCTTCCCTCTCTTCCCAAGGTAGTTAGAGCCTCTCCTTCTGTTGCCAAAACTTCTTTGAGAGGTAGGCCTAGTTCAGCTTCAGTGGGGGCTTCTCCTAGCATTTCGGGTTCTGTACCTAAGAAACATATGCTTAAAATGGCAGAAGATTTGATTACTATGATTAGAGGTTCTATGCCCCGCCTGATAAGAGGCCTAGGGTGGAACCGAGTTTGATAGTTTTGAACAGTGTTCAGAGGCTTCAGAGTCTTCTGGAAGACTTGCAGGAGTATCCTACTTATTCTGATTCTGATGTGGATGATTCCACTCCTACAGCTTCTCCTCCTGAGGATTTCTCATTTTCAGAGACTCTGCATTCCATGAGGGAGCACTTTAAATGGGAAGGCCAGGATTACTCTGATTCCAGGAAAAGGCTTAGGGAATTCTTGTTTTGCCCCAGCATAGGCCCTTAGCTATTCCTCCTGTGTTGAATGTGGTGGAAGATGTTTTGCAGAGGCTTCCTGAATCCTGACTCTTTGCCTCCTGCTCCTGTTAAGCCTGATAGGTATTATAGGGTGCCCAAGCTCATAAGTATTTGTTTAAGAGTCCTAGGGCGGACCCAGAAACTATTTCTCAAGGGCCTAAAGGTGTTAAGGCTTCTGTGGTTAAAAATCCTGTTCCCACTGATAAAGAGGCAAGGGCCTTGGATAGGTGGGGAAAGAAAGTGTATACTTCTTCCACTCTAGCCATGAGAGCGTTGAATTGTCAGTTTCACATGCTAAAATATCAGAATTATCTCCTTTCACAATTAAAATCTAAGGTGGATGCTTTGGCGGAAGGTATTGAGTGTAAAGAGTTGCTGGACTTGGTTCATGTGTCTGAGCAAGTGGGTAAGCATTCTTTGCAATGTGGTTTTGATGCTGTACAGGCCTCCTCGAGGGTGGCTGCTACTAGTTCTGTTCTTCGCAGGCATGCCTGGTTGAAGGATCAGAATTTAGCTGAGCATGTTAAGACAAGGATTTTGGATGCTCCTTTACAGTCTGATGTGTTGTTTGGATCGCCTGTGGAAGCAGTTTTAAAGAAAATGGAGGACAAAGCTAAGTCTATGCAAACTGTTAAAGATTTTTGCAGGTGCAGCCACCAAGTTTAGTAGAAATTGGCCTGCTAAGGGGTGGACATATCCTGCTTATGATTCCCAGTCTAGGGGTAGGTCTAGACGTGGTAGGGGCAGGGCTCAAGGTTCTTTTAGGCCTAGAACAGGAGTTCACCTGCTCAGACTTCTGGTGAGGGCAGGGGTCAGTCCTTTCGTAAACAGACCCAATGACCTGTCTTTTCAGCTGCCAGTAGATTCTCGTCTGGCAGCTCCTTTGGGAGGAAGACTGTCTCTTTTCAAAGAAAATTGGGATTTAATTACTCAAGACAAATGGGTGTTGGATATCATTCACCACGGTTACAGATTTTATTTCCATACAATGCCGCCTTTCAAAGGCATGCCAGACGTTCCTCCTCCACAAAGAAAGGAGGCTCACAAGCAAGTTTCTCAGTTACTCCAGATGGGGGCCATTCAGCCAGTCCCTGTATCAGAAAGGGGCCTAGGATTTTATTCTCGCCTGTTCCTAGTACCAAAGAAGGGGAACACGTGGAGACCAATTTTGGATTTATCTCTCCTCAACACTTTTCTGGACATTCCCAAGTTCAAGATGTTGACGTTACAACAGCTTTTACCTCTGCTGGGCAAAGATCACTGGATGGTAACTTTAGATCTCAAGGAAGCTTACCTTCATGTGCCTATAAGGCTAAGTTGCAGGAAGTATCTGCGGTTTCGAGCTGGAAATTTTCATTATCAGTTCTCTGCATTGCCCTTTGGCTTATCTACTGCCCAGAGTATTCACAAAGGTTCTGGCTCCAGTGATAGCTTACTTCTGGCTTCAAGGAATTCAAATCTATCCTTACTTGGACGACTGCCTGATTCTGGCTCAAGAAAAGGAAGACCTTCTACAGCATCTGGAATATGTTATAGCAGTGCTAAGATGCCTAGGGTATTCTGTGAACGAAATAAAGTCCAGTCTAGTACCCTCTCAAGACATGTGCTTTCTGGGTGTGAGACTGAATACAGCAGCCCAGATGGCCTTTTTAACCCCGGACAAACAAAAGAGTCTGTCACTTTACTTCCATCAACTATCTCATCAGTCCATGCTGACTGCAAGGACAGTCCTTCAAGCATTAGGGTTCATGGCATCTTGTATTCTGGTGCTTCCCAATGCCAAACTGCATATGAGGAAGCTACAATGGTATCTCAAAATGTATGGACACAGCACTGCCAGGATTTGGACACTGTCATTCAAATAATACCTTGCCTTCAAAAGAATTCTTGTGGTGGGCTCAGGAATGTCACCTAAACAAGGGACTCTCTGTGACCCGGCCAGAGGCAAGTCAGATTTTAACGACAGATGCCTCGGACATTGCTTGGGGAGCTCATCTAAATGGAAAGTGGATACAAGACAAGTGGCCTGCCAGACTACAGCATCTACATATCAACATGAAGGAGATGTTAGCAGTCCAGTTTGCATTAATGGCTTTCAAGGAGTTACTTCTTCCAGGGCAGGTGTTGATTCTAACAGACAACACAACTGTCATGTGGTACATCAACAAGCAAGGGGAACACATTCTTATCCTCTATGCAGGCAAGCAATGATTTTATGGGAGACTGCGCTAAGCTTGCAACTAACTCTTCAGGCAAGGTTTCTGCCAGGAGCACAGAACTCCTTAGCAGATGTGTTAAGCAGACAAATCATGGATCCCCACGAGTGGAAACTGGATCTTCATGTATTTCAGAAATTGACAGTGTCATGGGAACTCCAGACATAGATCTGTTCGCTTCTCCACTAAACCACCAGCTGCCAAAGTATTGCACAAAGGGGTTTCATCACACAGCTTGGAAAGTGGATGCTCTGTCTTTCAGTTGGAAAAACCTTCATGTGTATGCCTTTCCACCTCTGCCTCTTATTCCAAAGGTACTATTAAAGGTCAGACAAGACAGGCCAAGGATGATTTTGATAGCTCCAGATTGGCCTCGTCAACACTGGTACCCACTACTACGGAGTCTGGTAAAGAAGCCTCCATGGCCTTTACCTCTGATTCCTCATCTGTTATCTCAGAAGGACGGTCATCTGCTCAATGTCAAGCTTCACTCTCTTCATCTAACAGCCTGGCATATTCTGTGTTGAAACACAGCAGGTCTCAACTTCCTCAACAAGTTTTAAATGTGATTATGGAAGCTAGAAGACCTAGTACAAGGAGAGTGTACGCAGAAAAATGGAAGAGATTTTTATTTTGGAGTACAGCAAAGAATTTGGAGATTTCTGAGCCTAATTTGAGTGTGGCTCTTCAATATCTTACTGAGTTATTGGACAAAGGTTTGTCCTTCTCTTCCATTAAGATTCATGCTGCAGCAATTTCAGCTCACTATGATTGTGACCCACCTTTGTTTTCGCATCCTTTGTTCAAGCAGTTTCTTAGAGGGGCAAAGAATATAAGACCCCCAAGAGGAGATCCTACTCCTGCTTGGGATCTCAATTTTGTGTTGGAAAAACTTACTCTACAACCTTTTGAGCCTGCAGCTACTGCTGAATTGAAATACTTGTCATGGAAGACTGCTTTTCTGTTGGCTATTACTTCTGCAAGAAGGGTGTCTGAGTTGCAGGCCCTTATGGCAGTAGAGCCCTTTTGATTTTCCATAAGGATAGGGTATCATTACGTACTAATCCTTCCTTTATGCCTAAGGTGGTTTCTAGTGTGGCTTTAAACCAAACTATTCATTTGCCTACGTTTTATGCAGACCCTCAAAATAAAGGGGAAAAGATTTTGCACACTTTAGATGTACACAGGCAATTGCGTTATTATTTAAGCAGGACTAAGGATTTTAGGCAGTCTCAGCAGTTGTTTGTTTCTTTTGCTTTGAGTTCACAGGGCAAGCCTGTGTCAAAACAAACTATTTCTAGGTGGATTGGCTTTTGCATTGCATTTTGTTATTCCCATCATGGCAAGGAGATTCCAGCTGGGATTAGGCCTCATTCCACTAGGGCTACTGCCACTTCAACAGCATTTCTAAGGGGTGGCAACTAAGGATATTTTGGAAGCAGCTACTTGGAGTTCAGTGCATACTTTCTCTAAGCATTATCACCTTCCTATCTACTCTAAGTCTAGGGCTGGTTTTGCCACAGCTGTTTTGCAAGGCATGTTGTCAGCTCCTACTTCTTTATGATTTGCCAGCCTCCCTTACCTCTGCTTTGGGATTCTACCCAATAGTAAGGACTGCAGCAATGGAAAACGAAGAACATAGTACAGTTTTGTACCTACCATAAATGTAGATGTTCGAGGATTCCATTGCTGCAGTCCAATTTACCCTCCCTCCTTCCCCTCTGTGTTTAGGGGTGGTTGTGTAGGTGAGTTTACATGCTTATATTTTTGTATATATTCTTGTATATATTGTACATGTTTTTGGTGCAGGTCTTTTGGGACTTGTCTTTTTAGGGTCTTCTGACATCTGGGGCAAGAAAAGACTGAGGATATGACGTCGGTCATGCGCATTAGTACCCTGACGTACTGACGTCAGTCTAATGCGCCCTGACCGACGTCAGCCTTATACTCTGGTATTCGGGCCGACTGGACGCGGACTATACCCAATAGTAAGGACTGCAGCAATGGAATCCTCGAACATCTACATTTATGGTAGGTACAAAACTGTACTATTTGGATTCTGGGGAAGTATTCCTAGCATACTCTTCTCAGATCAGTTCTTCTCTTGCTCTAGGGTTAGAGGATGAGGACACACACAGTTTATCTGGATTCCCCCATTGAGGAGCTTTCTTTTGGATGCTTTTGCTTCAAAGTGTGGGGTTTGTCCTCAGTCTGAAATCAGTTCTGCTTTGCAGGATCAATTTTTCTTGGGATGCAGAATTTGGACCTTGCCTGCAATGGATTTTCCTCCTCCTCTCAAGGTCACCTTCTTGACAGCCTTCTTCCAGTCCCTCCTTCCTTTACAAGTGGTATCTGCAAGAAAATTTCTGCATGCTGTGGGATACATGGTTTCCACCATTCCTATGATTCCTATCACCACACTTCACATGAGGAAGCTTCACTGATATCTAAAGGATCTGGGTTCAACACTGTCATCCTCTGGAATTTCCAATTTCTTTTTTGCCTTGTCTGAAACAGGAATTTATGTGATTTATAGGACTGTGGTGGTGCTGCTGCGGTAGCGTGTCGCCTCACAGTTAGACTTTGCCCGTTCAATCCTCAGTTAGAGCGTCTTCTGTGTGGCAACATGCGTGAATGGGTGTTCCTTCGTTGAAGGTTGTGCGTTAGGCCCGGCAAGCCAGCACGTAAAACTCTACTGCCAATCATTAGCGGACCGGAGTTCCGCTGTGGCGACCCCTAACCGGGAAAAGCCGAAAGACACAAACAAATTCACCAGATATCTCTGAATCCAGGTCTTACCTTTTCAGGTTCTTTTCCCCACTCAGGAGCTGTATGCAGATGTTTCAGAACTGAGATGGGGGGCTTCTTTCAACAATTTCTGGATCCAGGGAGTCTGGTCTCCCCAACAACTGGAGGACCATGTCAGCATCAAAGAAATTAGGGTTGTGCTTTTGGCTCTTCAAGCCTTGCATTCCATCTGGGTTCTGGCTCCTCTCTGAGTTTACACAGACAACATCACTGTCATGCAGTACATAAGAAAGAGGGCACCAAGTCATACCTTCTTTGCAGACTAGCTGTTCTTGTTTGGGACTTTGCTATCTGCAGCAGTCTGCTTCTTCAGTTGGCTTACATTCCCTCAGAGCACAGTCTTGTTGCAGACAACCAGAGCAGGTCCAGTGCAGATCCTCACAAATGTATGCTTCACTGAGAGGTCTTCTAGACATTATCCATTGGTGGGGCGCTCCTCAAGCAGATCTATTGTGTTCCAGGGTGCAAGAATCCCTTGGCTTGGAAAATGGATGCCTTGTTTCCTTTTGGGAAAGGGATGTTTCTATATGTTTATTCCCCGTCTTCCTCTGTTGCCCAAGGTCTTACATAAAGTCATGTGGGACAGACCCAAAATCTGTTGGTGACTCCTTTTTGGACCAAACAGCATTGGTTCACCCAACTGTTTTCATCTGGCAAGGGGCAGTCATCTAAAGTTACCTCACAAAGGACAAAGGCTCTTTCATTTACCCTCATGCTCACTGTTCATTTGACTTTTCTGAGGACATGCTTTGGGTTTTGCAGTAGGCTAGAAAACCAACTACTAGAAAATCCTATGCTGCTAAACGGAAACAATTTTTTCATCGGTGTTGCAGGAATGAACAGGACCCTTTTTAGTGGATATTCCTATTGTTATTATTTGTATGAGTTGTTCAGTTCTGGTCTGGCATATTCAAGTGTTGCAACCCATGTGTCAGCCATTCTGCTAGTTTGCCCTTGGATCAGCCTCTTACTCCTAGGTTTGAAGTCAAACAGTTTTTAAAATCATCCTTCTTATTAGACCCCCTAGAATATCCATTACACCTTACTGGCACATTAACCTATTCACTCCAGTGGAACTCAGTAGGTTTGCACTGTAACTTCCAATGGGCAGAGCTTAAGCCTTTTGACAGAATCAAATTATGTCCTCACATTTCAAACAAATGTTCATGTGTCTGGAACCATAGGGGTTATGAAATAAATGTCAATGGCAAGCTCTTCAGCACAATCTATTGCTATACTATAGTATCCTTTAGGTTCTAGGTCATAAACAGAATTTTATAAGCCACAGTAAACACAGTAAAAATTACATTTGTAATGTTTTGTAAACAACTTACTATAATTCATCAATCAATCAAGTTACACACATACTGTCAGTGTCAGCAGCACTTGTTACTTGGTTGTTGAGGTGTTTAGCAAAATGTGAAAATTATATCTACATAAATTAATATCAGAAAACAATAGTTAATATCAATTTATCTGCACTAGACAGAAGTCAGATATTAATGCAGTTGCGTTTGCCATTGTGTAAGCTTTAAGATGAAATCTTTCAATGGTTTTGGTATTATTGATGCAAATATGAACAGTGTTAGATGCCTAGAGCTAACCATCTCCTGTTGGATTTCCAAGGCCATTTCTTTTTGTTCTTCTTTTTATGGTAAGCAACTTTCTCCTTCATATCATGCTTATTCTACCAGGACAGTAGCCTGTTTATTTATTGCATTTGTTAACCGGGAAAGTCCACTGGGCCTAGAAGAGCCCATTTTCAGTGGAGGCCTGGCGAGAAAAGCTCATTAGTTCCATGTTGTTGTGTCTTTTGGCTTTTCCTGGTTAGGGGTCGCCACAGCAGAACTTCGGTCTGCTAATGATTGGCAGTAGATTTTTACGTGCCGAGTTGCCAGCCCTGACGTACAACCTTCAACGAAGGTACGCCCATTCACGCATGTCTCCACACAGAAGACTCTCTAGCTGAGAATCGAACCGGACGTTTTACTGTGAGGCGACAATGCTACCACAGCACCACCACCGCAGTATACAAAAGTAAAATATAATTATTATTTTATTTACATTTGTTGACCGGGAAAATCCAGCTGGACACAGGACCTTTTTCAGCGAAGGCCTGGAGAGAAAACTCCACAATAAAAACAATTAATTACAAGTTACAAGAAGTATAGGTAGGTTTTGTTTAACAATAGTAGTAAACAGTTGTAATTCAAAATGAAATTATTTAGTTAAATGGTACACTTATATCAGTGGTGCCATAAAGACTAACAAGTATTTTAATAGCTGAGCTAGAAGCTATTACCCTTGAATAACAGTGGCTAAGATTACAGCTGAGATATAGGTTTACAAGCAATGTATTTGGCTGCAATCTGAGGTAGTTAGAGGGGTGGAAGAAAGGGATTAGAGAGGTTGGGGTAGTGATGTTAGAGAGGTTTGTTACAGGGGCATGTCCAGTGCTCTTTTAGATGAGATTTTAGAGCAGCTTTGAAGTTAGTGTGTGACGACACAGACGTTATAGTGTGAGGAAGGGTATTCCATAATTTTGCTATGGAGTAGGAAAAGAGAGTTTCTCCAGCAGAGTTCCTGGTTTTAGTTACCTGTAATTGATTTTTGTTGCTGGAGTGTAGTGGTCTGGTGGTATGATAGGGTTGGAGTAGAATAGATTTTGGAGGGAGGGGACTTTTAGAGGATGATTTAGTAGTTTGTGGGTGAGTGAGAGTTGATACCATTGAAGGAGGTGAGGGAGTTCTAGCCAGCCTAGTTCAGTAAGTGAGGTGCAGTGGTGAATATGTTAGTTTGCGCCAGTGGCAAACTTTAATATTTTGTTGTAGCAAGCTTCGAGTTTACCTAACTCACTTTGCCTTAGGTTGATAAATATTGGAGAGACGTAGAGTAGGGTGGAGATAAGGTGGCTATTTGCAACTGAAATCTTGGCTGCTTTGGTGAGGAATTGTTTATTTCTGTATAAAGCTCTTAGTTTTTTGTGTACTTTTTTATGGTTAACGAGATGCGGATGTCAAACTTGAGGTTATTGTCAACTTCAACTCCAAGTAGTTTGGTGTGGTCTGTTGGGGGGGATAACATTGGCTTTAATGTTAAATTGGTGGGTGTTTAGATTGTGTTTGGTGGGTTGGAAGATGAGGAGTTTTGTTTTGTTTGGGTTAAGTATTAATTGCGCATCTGAAAGCCAAGTTTCAGCTGAGGAAAAGGCTTCCTGTATGGTCTTTTGAAGTTCAGGTAGGGAGTGGGCTGAGCAGATGATGGTGGAATCATCTGCCTACTGTACAAGAGTGGCTTGTTTGGTAGCAGAGGCTAGATTATTAGTGAATATGGAGAAGACTAAGGGTCCAAGGATGGATCTTTGGGGAACACCTATTGAGACAGGGAGTTGGGGGATATATCATTATGCCAAGCAACGGATTGATGGCGGTCAGTCAGGTAGCTCTGAAACCAGTTTGTGACAGATTGAGAGAAGGATATAGTATTGAGGACAGTGATGAGTTGTTTATGAGAGACCATGTTGAATGCTTTAGATAGGTCTAGGAAAGTTGCAGAGCTGAAATAACCATTGTTTTTATGTTGAAGGATTGTATTAGTGAAAGCAAGTAAGGCAGTGGTTGTGCTATGGTTTGGTTGGAAACCATGCTGTGTATTACATAGGAGGTTGTTAGCAAGGAGGTAGCCTAGAACCTGAGAGTGAATGCATCTCTCAAGTATTTTTGATAGAGGAGACAGAATTGCTATGGGCCGGTAGTTGGTGAATTCTCTGGAGGGCCCACCTTTGTGGAGGAGGATAATGTGGGATATTTTCCATTGTGAAGGGATATAGCTTTCAGATAAAGATCAGTTAATCAGGATTGCAACTGGGTAGACTAGGGCTTCAGCTGCAGTTTTAGGGTACTCAGCTGGGAGGTTGTCAGCTGCTAGTTTTGTGGACTTTAGTTTCGATAAGAGTTTTTTTTTATGTTGGAGGTAGGGATAGGAGAGAAAGTGAATGCAGTGGGCAGGTTACTAGGTGTAGTTAGAGGGGGTAGGGGAGAGGGGCTGTTTTTTTTTTTTTGCTAGTGATAGAACAGATTGTGTGAAGTGAGTGTTGAAAGAGGTGGCAATGTTTTCAGAGGAGTTTGTTTTGTTTGGTGGAGGGGTTCCTACTTTTCCTGAGTGGAGGATGGAGTTGATGGTTGACCAGAATTGTTTAGAGTTGTTTTGAGTGGAGTTCGGGGCAGACTGGTAATATAGGATTTTGTCCTGTTTTATTAATTTTTTGACTTTGTTACATAATTCACAGAATTTCTGTCTATCAGAAGGGATTTTTGTCTTGCCCCAGTGATTCCAGGCTCTATATCGGATTTTCATTTCTGATCTAGTGGCTTGTTGTAGCCATGGGGAGGACAGGGTTTAACTTTAGTAAAACTTGGGGGTGCATAGGTGTTTAGGACTTTAAGGAAGGTGGTATTGAAAAATTGGACAGCATCATCAAGGTTGAGGTATTTTAGTGTAGTCCAGTTGCAGTTTTTCGGGCTGAGATGAAGTTGTCAGGGTTAAAGTTTACTTTATTACGTATTTGCTGATAGGTAATGGGTTTAGCCTGCTATATGTGTTTTTTGAGTGGGAAAGTTGGGGTATGATCACTGAGGCTATCCGGTACGCAGCCAGCTGTGTATGATTGAGGGCTGTTGCTAACTAGTTTCCAGTCGAGTAGAATGCTTGTTGGAATTCTTATTTATTCTGGTGGGTGTCTGGATAAGTTAGAAAAAAACATGAAGATTTAGATGGTGGGCTGAATGGTGGTTGGAACAGGATAGCTAGTCTATATTAAAATCATCTAATATTATGGTTTCTTGTGGAAGGTGATAATTTACCCAGCTGAGGAGGTTTTCTAATGGAGGGATATTGTTACCAGGTGGGAAGTATCATCCTATTATGTTAATGGTCTTGCCTTGGTTTACTTTTAGGTTGGTATAGATTTTTCTTTGTCAATTAGGGGGGCTGATAAGTTTAGGACGTGAATATTAAGATTCTGTTTATACATTACAGCTACACCACCCCCTTTTTTGTGCAACCGATCTTGTCTTAGGATATTGTGGCCTGAAGGGAGAATTTGCTCACTGGTAATGTGAGGTTTGAGCCAGGTTTCTGTTATAATGATAATGTCATGGGAGTACAAGTCTATGGTAGCATGGAGTTCATGGATTTTATTGGTTATACTTCTGATATTTAGGCTTAAGATAAGGAGGGCAGTTGGTTTCCTATTGGATGTAATTTGAGGGTGGGTGAGGTTGTTAGGCTGACTATCAGTGGAGGAGTTGTGGGGTCCAGGGTTTGGGTGGATGTACCCGCTGAGGGCAAGTATTGTTATGGCTGAGGATGTTAGTTTTAGTAATGAGAGAATTAGTTTAAGTTTTGGGGTAGCTTTTTGTTTGGGTGAAGGGGGTAATAGATAAATTAGGTTGAGGGATAGTTTGTAAGGCATTAGGGATGCTTTTTGTTTGTGTGGTGGAGGTGATAGCTTAAGTGGGTTGTGCATTAAGGTGTATTTGTTGCGAGAAGTGTATGAGTAATGTGATGATGTGACATGAGGGGTGGTGACTGTAGTAAATGCATAAGTTGATTTTGAACACTACTAGATATTTCAATAGTTACATCCAGAATGGTCCATAAAAATTTCAATTAAGTTTAGGACAGTAGTAAAATTTCAGTAGATACATTAGATGATTACCATATACATGCAAATGTTCAGTAGATACATGCATGAGTGCAAATTGTTGAATACTGCGTGGTGCCTTTTACAAGGATCTGGAAGCTAGATCTATTTTGGAAGCTGCTACTTGGTCTTATGTACATCTAACTTGTAATGTTTAGTAAAACTATGAAGTGTATTGTGCCAGAGCTGAATTTGCAAGGTCCATCCTTCATGTTTTTTGGAGGAATTTTTGGTTGCTTCCTCCTCCCATCCTCTGCAGTAGATTTTGCACTCTCCCTTTAGTAAGGAATACTGAAACAGTGATAAGGATGGACACATACAGTTGTGTAAGAACTTACCATAGCAGATGTCCTGTTGGTTGCTACAGTTTAGACCACCCACATGTGGAATGCTACAGCACCAGGTTTGAGTGCAACAGAGGAGGGTCATGGTCAGCACAGTGAAACGGGACCTGAATGGCTGGGGGAGGGGGTGGGGGTGGATGCTATGCATTTAGCCACTTGGCTAGAAGGAATGTCCTTTTTTTTGTTTTTGTGTTGCTCTTCAGTGGAAGAGCTGGGGAAGTGTGGATCTGTAATAAGCCGATTGTTACAGGGGCTGGGGTGCTGATTGCACTATTTTTTGTGAGGCCTGGTTCCTTGATCCTAGTTGATAATATGAGATGTGAAACTGTAACAAATGCTTTGGATATGCCTATGAATAGAGATGCAACCATTTCACCTTACTTTCATCTTTCATGAACATAGTTTATGAAGTTACTAATGAGTTTCTTTTCTGTAACCTCTTCTAAATCCATGCTGTATTGTGGAAAGTTATTTTTTCTTAGATAGTTGATCAGTTGTAGGTGAACACATTTTCAAGTATTTTAGGTAGAGGGAACAAGATGGCCAAAGGTCTGTAGCTTTGCAAGTGAAGAGATTTTGCCACATTTATATAAGAAGTAACATAGGATTATTTATTTCCAGAGTTTTGAGACTATTGCTTCTTGCAGAGAGTGATCTGTAAGTATAGATACTGGATATATTGTGGCATTTGCAGATATTTGACATCTTCTTCTTTCGGCTTTTCCCGGTTAGGGGTCACCACAGCGGATCACCATTCCGCTCATGACTGGCAGTGGAGTTTTACAGTGTTGAGTTGCCAGCCCGGCACCTAACCTTCCACAGAAGGCACACACACACATGCACGCATGCCTATGGCCAATCTGGAGTGTCCAATCCACCTACAGCATGTCTTTGGGATGTGGGAGGAAACCGGAGCACCCGGAGGAAACCCACGCAACCACAGGGAGGACATGTAGACTCCTTACAGAAGGCACCCCAGCCGAGAATCAAACCAGAGAACCTCTTGCTGTGAGGCGGCAATGCTAACCGCTGCACCACCGTGGCAAATATTTGCAGATATTTGACATATTCTAGTGAAACACTGTGTACTGCAATTGAAGTGGACTGAGTTTTTGAATAAGTTTTTTAAATCACTCTGATAGGAGTTGTGAGAAGGTGACAGTAGTGACACAGTCTGTATCACTTACTGATGTACTGGGGGTACTGGGTTTAATAAGGGAGTTAGCAGCATTTGTATAGAAATAATTAAATGTTGTTGCTATGTTATACTTGTCACTTCAGTGAAAAGGCAGGGTTTTGATTTTTTTTTAAATCTAGACTGAATAAATGTATTGATCATTGATCAGTACTATTTTGAAACCTTACAGTGGTTTTCCTTTAGAGTTGTCTTTTCTAAATGCCTTTTTCAATGCTTTGTCTCTGTACATCAGCTTTTTTCTAGCTGGTGTAAGTCATGATGCAGGTTTTGATTTAACTCTCTCTATGCTGAAGTGCACGGGTGTTTAATAATGGAGAGAAGGGTTACTGCATCATCATAAGGCAGCATTTTTAATGGCTGGCATGTGCTATGCATAAGGATAGACAAAGTTTATTTACTTGCTTTACTGAACAATTTCTTTCTTTCTTTTATTAAAAAAGTTTAAACTGCTAAATATATATTTCCATAGTTAGTCTGACCTCCGCCTTTGGGTGTAGTCCTGTGCTCTTCTTTAAGTAGTCATTACAAAACAGCTGATCACAGGCTGGAACAAACATTAGAAGAGATCATGATACTTCTAAGTACTGAATGAAGATTAGCTAAAAAACAAAATAGTGTCTGTGGCTTCTCAGATTCTTTCAGTGTTTCTAGGGAAGACAAGGCAGTCCCAGAACTTGAAAGTGGCTCTCAAAACTTGGCACAATAAGCAGCATTAGGAAGCCAACTTCCATTAGAATGACTTTCATGCAGTGGCATTCAGACACTTTTATGTTCACAATGTTGTTCCATAACCTTTTCATATAATAAATGTACAGTTCCTTCCATGTAATAAGATAATTGCCATTTTTATAGGTTCAGTGGCAAGTACTAGGCCAACTGCTCTTGCGGGCCATTTTAAGCTTAACTGGTTTCCCTTTTGGTGCTTGAATTAACCTATACATTTGGCGTTAGATTGGTCTTACCCTTCTCATGGTCCATAATTATATTTTACTCCTAGTCAAAATAACTGGGATCATACCATAGATAGCTTGAGGGGACCCATGCATGGGATAAAGCATTTAGGATTTATCTCATTAGTAATGTAAGTTATTACTGTTAATTATTAGTAAATTACTTTTTTTTTTGCAGTTATTAGTACAGTACTTAATTTTGTGTTGCCCAAATCAGCAGTGTAATGTATAATTGAAACCCCCACTTCTGAAGTCTAAGAAATTGTCTTTAAACTCTCCTCTTTTGTTTAACTGCAGCTCAGCTTCAGTATTTCATGAGATTGCTGATTAGCTGAAATGTTAGGTCAAATGGTTATTTACCTGGATTAATAGCTTTCAAGTATAGAAAAGTGCACCTCTTTACACACTGATAGAAAGTCTTGTTTTGGCACTCACTACTTGTAGTGCAAAATTTTACACAAGCAAAAGCTGAGAACTTTTAGGGTACTCACACATGTCAGAATAAATACATTTAAAAATAAGTTTTAATCACATTGTACCAAAGAGAATAATCATTTTGAAAGAGATTTATGTTATTGTGATGAAGTAATCTTTAGGTAAGATCACCACCACCCATCTCTGTTTGTGCAAGACAAGTTTGGTCAGTTCTGCACTTTTGGAGGACCCCCCCCCCACCCCAACACAAATGTCTTCTGGTTTTAGGTCCACTAATATCTTTAACATTCCTGTAATTAGTGGAGAAAAACTGATTTTTTTATCTGAAACATTATAATTAGAAGCAATGTAATACCTTTAAATTCACTAGTTTCAACAGTATATAATACTAGGACACCTCTTGGAAGAGAATATTCCCTTTCTGTTGTCACCTAGAGCTGGACATGCAGCTGACATGCACACAGTTACATTTGATGTGTTGTGTCCCCTGCATGACAAAGCTGCAGCATCTCAGTCCTCCTCCTCCTGGATCCAGTACAAGTCTTACACCTTTTTCTCCTTCCTATCCATAGGTGCCCATTCATCAACTCGGATCTGTACTTGAATCCATGTCACTGGCATAACAAACATATCCTTCTGCACCCATCAGGATAGCCTTAGCATTTAGTTAATTTAAACACTTACTGATGGCTGCCCTGCTACATACTCCAACCCTGTTTCACTCTCCACAGTCAACTGTAGTTATTGTGCACACTGATAGATGGTCTGTAAATTTGCACATACTTTTACTTGGCATCATTGCATGTGTATGTTTTTAGGTATGGCTTGTAAGTACAGTTTGCAGATTCTAGTACCTGTAGGTTACCTCAGTCTAGCCACCTTTCCAGAATCCTTGGAAGATAAATAGACCCACCCAGCTGGGAACAGGTAGTAAGTGATGCTGGTGGAGAAGGGTGGCTGCACCACAGGTGATGGGCTGTAAGATGTGAGGTTAAGTGTAAACTAGAGGATGTTCATTAGATCACTGTTGCAGTAATCACTTCTAGGTGTCCTGTCTGGCCATTCTTGGTGAGCTCTGGTTCCTTTCCCCTGTGCAGCGAAGGCATAGAAAAGCATGGTGGTATAAGAGTAATGACAGCTGCGTTATCTTCAGTACTTTATTACTGCAGTTTATGCATGCCTGCCTGTCACAATGTCAGTAGTGCCTTCATTCTTATCCAATATCGCTTCAGAGCTCAGGTAAGATAAGTATCGCATTGGTGAAATTTTTTCCTATCATCCTAGATTTTGCCTTTTTATTGTTACTGTGTTGCTGATGCCCTAAAAAAAAACAAAAAGGTGCAAATTTGGGAGACAGACACCTTAGAGAGACTTTCATTCCAGTTGTGTCTTCTACCTGGGAGAAGAGCAATATGTTGTGTTCTGCAATATTTGTAAAGGCTTTGCACCAAAGACCCTTCATAGTTGCTTGCGTGTGTTACATTTTTACCATGAAAAATGTTTTGAGGCCTTGACACATTCTGCCATCTCTTAGGCAGGCCCCTCCTCCTCTCAAACCTCTGGATAAGAAAAAAACAGAATAAAGAAGGGGATGATGCAGAATTTTGTCCTTCGTGCATGGTCGGTCTTAAGTGACCACATCCTGTGAGGTGCTTTGCAGCCCCTGGAGAGGCCATCAGTGTCTCCTTGGCCCTCTAGTATTACCCCTTTGGAGGTTGCTGTGGCAGACAGATTGGACTGATGTGCATCAAGATGCATTCCCTATTGCTCATCCCAAAGTCCACAGGAAAGGACCCTGTCTTATTATAGTGGGAGAAGAAGGCATGTAACCAGTGTTATACAAAGAAATATAGGGATATGGTATGGAGGTACGACATCCCCAGATCAGTCCTCCATGCCTTTGAGTGAATGCTTCACTAAAGAAAATTATAAAAGAAAGAAACATGTTTCCCTTCTCTGATCTCTGTCCACCTATTTCCCAAAAAGGAAGAAATACAAGATGATTAGTTTAATTTGACCAAAGGCTTACTTATGGCTGTTGAGCCTGGTCAGGCTCTTCCAGCTCACTGATTACTCCTCTCAAATATCTTCCCATATTAGGGTTTGAATCTTTCTTCCCATATTAGGGTTTGAATCTTTCTTCCCATATTAGGGTTTGAATCTTTCTTCCCATATTAAGGTTTGAAACTGATGCAGAAGACACTTTCAGCGGATTCCCTTTTTTTGGAAATTTTATTTGGAGAAACTCTATCTGGAGTGAAATATGTATACACGCGCGCACACACACACACACACACACACTCATATGTATGTATATATATATATATATGTGTGTGTGTGTATATATATATATATATATATATATATATATATATATGCGTGTGTGTGTGTGTGTGTATGTGTGTATAATGTATGTTTTATTTTTGAAGTTGGAGGCTCGGGAGTCTTCTGATGCCCAGAAAATACATGAGGTACTACCTTTGGAAGCTCCCAAACCTGTGCCCATTCTCCAGTACTGAGGACATTAGAGGATGGTTTTGCAGCTGCCTCTCATGTTCTAGATTCCCAACCCCATGTTCCTAAGAAACCTGACTGATTTTATGGTGTTTCTGATGATTGTAAAATTTGTAAGAGTCCAGTGGCAGATGCTGAAAAAAGGAGATATGATTGTTTCAGCCCCCTACTCACTCCTGAGTGATGGATACTAGTGCCCTTGGTAGGTTTTGTAAGAAGGTCTGTACCTCAGCCACCTTTTCCTTTAGGACCATCAGTTATGAAATCCATACGACAGGCTTTCGTTGATCACGTAGGGTAGAAATATCTGAGTCTGACCTTAGGTTCCAGCTCCTAGAGCTGCTCCGGACTGCCAAGACAGCTAGTTAAGCACTCCATTAAATGTGGTTACATCACTGTGGTGACAGCGTCCAGAGCTACTCCTACTGGATCAGTGATCAGGATACATACCTGGTTAAAGCTCCAGCCTCTGCCTGGTAAGTCAGTGCACCTCTAGACAAAGTTATTATTCTGGGGCTTTGTGGCTTTAGTATGTAAAAGGATGGATGAAAAAGGTAAGCTACTGCAGGGAGTTAGCAGATTTCTCATTCTCTCTCTCTCTCCAGCCCAAGTCTGAGAGAAAGATGGGCCCCTTTTATAGGAAACTGAATAAACCCAAGCATCAAAAGAGTAAAAAGGGACAGTTTAGGAAAATGTGACAGAGGAGCACTAAGGGAACACCAGGAGGGGCACAAGGTCCTTCCAGTAACAAAGATTAGTTCTGACTATCCTACTTTCCCTTCCACCTCCTGCCATACTCAACCCAGTTCCTCACTGCCTTAACCCAAAGAATAGTAGGAAACTTGTCTGCCTGCCTTCATACTTAGGTTGACATTGCCACAAATGCATAGGTAGTAAAAAAATGTAAAAGAAGCTTACTGACTTCAGTAGGCTTCCCGTCCATGTTCCACTGACATCCCACAACCTCACTGAAAAGGGAAGGAGCAAACTGAGACCAACGACTGGTGTCAGAACCATGATCTTAAGCTCAGTTCAAAAAATGTGTCGTCATCCCCTTTGGGAAAAACCTGGTTCCCATGAATTACCACATTGATGGTAGTCCACTGAACACAGAAGGCATTATAAGAGATCTGGGAACACTGGTTGACAGCAACCTCTCTTTTGATCACCACATTGCCACTGTGGTCAGAAAGTCCTTCTGTGTGGCACATCTCATTACTAAGGGTTTTGCATCCAGGAAGAAAGAGGCCATTGTCTCCCTCTACTCTTCTCTCATTAGGTCAGTCATCGAGTACAATGCCCCATTTGGCATTTACCTCACTAGACACCTGCAACAACTGGAGAGGCTGCAAACGTACCTCACGAAGAGGATCCTAGGCCTTAAACACTATATGGACAGACTAAAAAAAAACTCCAACTATTCTTGTCTCATATTGCCTACTTAGAGGCGATCTCTGCTTGATTTACAAAGCCATGCCTGACCCAGCTCTGTTAGAAATGCTACATCTAAATAAATCCCAATCCCTCTGCACCACAAGCTCCAGAGACCTCAACTTCATTACCACAGTTAACAGAACATGCTGGAGGGACAAGTTCATAACCCAGAGACTGCCCATGCTATGGAATAGACTTCCCATACATGTCATAGCCCTCACTAACCCTCTTCAAGAGAAATCTTGATGAGCGGATGAGAAACAGAAAATTCACCCCAGGGATAACTCCAGTGGCTCTACTCGACAGAGGCACTGGGAACTAAGGTCAGGTGACACTATGCCAGGGTAATCCTGTGGCTAGGCTTGTAAAGGCCCCAGGGCCATTAGCCTAGTACACACCTATGAACCTACATAGAAATAATTTAAATTTGTGGGAACGATACATGCAGAATAATGTTTAGAATAAAGGGTGAGGTTTAAGGTAAGGCAGGAATTGAACAATTTATGCAATGTTGGAGTGAATTTTAGTTGTTTAAAAAGAAAATGTGTATAATGCATGAAAACAAAAAATTCTTACTATTATTTATTTTCTGTTATTGTATGTGTACATAGGTTCATAGATTAGTACTAGGCTAACTGCCCTTTTGGGCCATTTGAAGCCTAGCCAGTTACCCCATGTGAGAATCAAACCCTAAACCTTGTGTCTTTAAGGTAAACACCTTAACAATTATGTCATCCTCCCACCACAGGTCTTTACTTATTAGGCAGGAATTTAGTAAAGGTGTTTTTTTTTTTTTTTTTTTTTTAAAGGCTTTTCTTTTGGATTTCTAGAAATGGGGGAAAGTGGAGACCTGTTGTTGAACTTTCAAGGCTTAACACATTCCTAAAGGTACCCAAATTCAAAATGCTCCTGCAGGCCCTGTTACCCCTATTGTTCCTAAGGATGCATGTGATTACACAGTATCTCAGGGACACCTATCTGCACACCCCAAGCCACAAAACCCTTTTGAGCTGGAGAATATCACTCTATCTCCTTTCTCTTTGCAATATCCAGTGTGCCAGCTGTCTTCAAGAGATGCTTGGCTCTGGCAATTGCATTTTGCAGGTTGCAAGGTATCCATATCTGCCCTTGCCTGGAGAAAGGTCTGATACAGGAAAACTTCACTCAAGTGATGACCATTTGGATTTTGAGAAGCTTTTTCAGGTCCTCTGGTTTACTTTCAACCTTAAAGTCATCACTAGTGCCCTCCACGCACACTACTTTTCTACCACAAGAGAAGGTACCAGGCTTACTTCAGAAACTGGCAACCAAGACCTAAGCTGCCATCAGGAACTTCCTAAGAGCCCTTGCATTCATGATCTCAACCATACCTCTTAACCACTTAGAGCAAGAAATCTGGACAAAGCCATACATAAAAGTGGGACAAAAGCCCAAAAATAGGAACAATTTTTAAATATTGCTCTTACAAACTTAGAAAGTTGATAGCATAACAGGTTTTGCAATAACATGAATTTGAGTATGACATCTGAAACTCAAATGTATGTTATTGTTTTCTAACTTGCCAGAAAACCACAATTTTATGCAAAATGAAGCAAACATATGAGGCAAAAATCTGTACAGGTGGGAGGTATGGCCTCCAGCATGCTGATGGATCCCCGCCTAGCCATGCTTCACATGCAGAAGATGCACTAATACTTGAGAGTTGTGTAGACTCAACTTTGTCACCCTTTGGAACAACAAATTTGCATTTCCATTTGTAGCGAAGTAGATAACGCAAGTAAATGAAATGTGGGATTACCTTTTACCTAGAGCACCCTGCTAGTCCATTTTCTTAAAGTCCTTGGAGGGTATCAAAGTGTAGGGAATGTGGGACAACCAGTAGAGAAAGAAGCACATCAGTATAAAGGAGATGCTGGCTCTTTAGAGAATGAAGGCTGTGCGCCACTTTGGAAAGGATGAACTCTCCAGATGGTGACTGGGAATACCAGTCATATTGTACATTAACAAGTGGTGGTTGGGGAGGCAAAAGCTTACTGTCTGTGCAAGTTAGCTATGATAGCTTGGAACATGGCACTCCTACACAGTATTAATCTACAAGCAGTGTATGTACCCTCAGAACTCATTTTTAGTGGTAGACAGGTTAAGCATAACCAAGGCAGGCCTCCCAAGAGTCGCTGTCACACAGGGAGGTTTTCTGCATCTAGTTCTTAAATGGAGTGTCTCACAAATAGGATTCTACACCTCCAAGAAAAACAGACAGCTGCAAATGCTTTTGCTCCAGGAGCCAATAACAAGGAGGTCTGGATGGCTGATGCCTTCCCCATAACTTGGACAATGTGATTCCTAAATGCCTTCCCTCCCTTGATCCCCAGTCTCCTCTGAAAAGTAAGCAAGGGAAAACCAAAGAAGCTCCTCCTGGCTTACTTTTGGCCAAAACAGCCTTGGTTTTCAGTTGTAATGGAAATAGTAGAGGGATACTTCCAGGCACTCCCCAAGATTGGGGATCTCTGCTTTCCACCCCAAAATGGCCACCATGAGGCCAGTGTTTGGAGTATAGGGTGTTAATAGCCTTTCACTGCTAGTACACAGAAGTCATGTTCAAAATTTAAATAATCCAGGAGATCTACCACAATGTGATAGTATGTCTCCAACTGGAAAAGGTTCTCCCCCTGGTGCCAGAAAACAGATAAAGACCCCAAAGAGAGCAGGTGTACCTTTGATCCTGCAGTACCTGAGTAGCCTACATAAGGCTGGGCTTACTTATGCCTCTGTTAATTTGGGCCTTTCATCAGTTTCACCTGCCTTTCTTGATCCACCATTCTGTAGCCTTCCACATGGTAGGCAGTTTTGCAAGGGGAGTCTTGCACATTCAGCCATCAGGGAAGACAGTTGCTTTCCCATGGGACCTTAATAGTGTGCTGAAAAAGCATACACTCGTCCATTTTAAGCCAGCAGCTATCCCCCACCCAGAAATTCCTTACCTGGAAGACCATGCTTGTGTCAACCATTACCTTCCCCAGAAGAATTTCATAGCAACAGTCATTGATGTCTACCCCACCCTTTCTAGTCTTCCAAAAGGACAGATTAAGCTTCACAGTCAATTCCACCTTCATTCTTTAAGTGGTCTCTGAATTTACCTTCAACCACACTGTCCAGCTACCTGTCTTTCTATCCCCAGAAAAGGGAGGAAATCATTCTGCATTCTGTATATGCACTCCGGTGGCTCAGGTTTTACTCTGGTAGGACCAATGAGTTCAAGAAAGTGGTGCAGTTGTTCATCTCCTTTTGCTTAAACAAAAAAATCAGCCACTGACAAAACAATTGTGGAGTCATCTCAGAAGTAATGAATGCTATAACAGTAATCTAATGAAGAACATAGTACAATTGTGCAAACATCTTACCATAATAGTAAATGTCTGAGTAGGTCACTGTTGCAGTACCTATTACCTCCCAGCATTCCCACCGTGGACCTTCCTTCTGTTGGACTGGAGTGGGTCCCCCTTGCCTTCCCTTTGTATGTTCTGTCCTTACCACACTACCTCCTTGGAAAAGGATAGGTTTATGAGTTCAGTTAGGGCTTTCACTTTTTTACATTCACATTATCCTGAGGTTATACAGCTTCAATTTATAGACAACTAGCCTCCTAGTGATAGGGGGTAAGAAAGCTCTGAAAATGGCAAGGAGGTACTCTCCTCTTAAACTATCATGCTCTTAGGTATCTATGGATAGGTTTCTGCCATGCAGGAGGAAGGAACCTGGCCTGAAGATTGGCTAGAAGGATGGGGTGTCTACTGCAATGATGATCTAGTCAAACATCTACTATGGCAAGTAATGTACACAATTGTATATGTTGGTACACTGTGGAAGAAAACATCAGACTAATCATTGGCCAATAAAATGGTCACTCTTGGTGACCAGTGCTGCTGACCAGCCCTAAGCTTTCTAAGTTTTCTTTATGCAACTTTAGTCAACATAGTTTAAAATCTCCATCTAACTACTATTTCATAAACATAAACAAAATGGCAAATTGCCTCCTTCAGTATGTATAGTAAAATATATACAGTTCTCCAATATTTATGCCTTCTGTAGCATGTATTCTGGTAAATTCCACAACAAACATACTGAACTATTTTTCCTCCCTATTTATTACAAGACAGATCAGCTATTTTCTTCTTTTGCTCCTTCCTGTCTTATGTCACCTTTTTGTCTAAAAACTGAAACCATGACACCCATTTGGCTGAGAATTATCACCTTTTTCCCTTTTAGGCAGCATTTATCTTAACCTTTTATCTGATGTTATTAATCTTCTTTCCATTCATCACTGATGGGTTCGGTTCCGAGCCCTTGGAACTAAGTCAGCTTTTTACCAAGCTTGCGCCAGCCAAAAACTCTCAAGCTAAGCTTCTACCCAGAATGCCCTTCTCTCTGTTACCTCAGATCTCATTTGCAGCATAGCCGTAAAGCCACGTTTCAGCCCAGCTCAGCGGAAACTTATTTGATATTTTGTGTAAAAAACTTATTGATATTTTTTCCTTAAGTGAGCCCAAGTTGTCCTCAGAGCATAAATCTGCTTATATAGCTCCGTCCTTGTCGGCTCCGAGCATTTTGAAATCTATGATACCGGCGCCACCATCAATACTGATCCTGCCTCCAGCACCCATGATAGACCTCACTACGCCTACTACGACTTCGACACCTGTGGCCACTATGACTCAGGTCACACCTTCGATACCTTCATCTGTTATGATATTGTAACCTACCGCTTCTGCTCCGAGTGCCCTTTCAGCACCGACCATGTTTTCGACCAAGTTGGACTTGACCCCATTAATCCTGGTCTTGAAACTTGAGTCAGTGGTGCTGGCAGACCTTGCACCATGCACCCGATACTCCCCTTCCATAGATCGGTATCTGGGCCAGATGTATAGCCCATTCATTGACTGACCTGACTCCCCATCCAGAGTATCCACTAGATCCACCAGGAGCCTGTCAGAATATGATGCGGTGCATCTTGTGGACCAGCTGTTGGCAGCCAGGGGGATACCCACACTTTCTAAGATCCATCTGCCTGCAGGACTTGGGTTGGTTTCTCCATGGACTCCTTCTTACAGTCCTCCTTCGACCATTCTGGTTCCGAAGCTTTCTGCTCCGACGTCCTTCTCAGAACCTACCACCTCGGCGCCTATAGTGGACCTCACTCAGGCCCCAGGTTTGCCCCTTTGGTCCTCGGTTCCTGCGGAACCGGTCCTTCCTCAATCTGGGGATTGGGGCTCGGGGCATGGTTCTGTGTGTGTCTTCGGTTCCATCCTCGGTACCAGTAGCCACGTCTGCATCGATCTTGCTTGAGGCTCCATCCGAGATGGTGGGTTCATTGGAGCAGGGTGTGACCCTGGTTCTGAGGTTGTCTTTCTCATTTCCGAGCTCTCATCCCTCTTCGGGGAGACCTGATTTCTACATGATGGAGAGGGCTTTGGCTTCTGGAAGCACTCCTTTGACATCAGAACCCCAGTTTTCATCCCCTGAGCTACAGCTGCCACAGACCATCTCCCCAGGGCACCAGGCAGAGAAGCCGCAGGACACCCCTGTTCAGGGTACACGCTCTCAGAGTATTCCTCAGAGACCCCCACTGAGGAGCCCCCTCAAAAGAGGATGTGCAAGAGGAAGCACATGGACTCACCTGAGGAGTCTTTAATGGAAGACACGGATTATGATGATGGTGAAGGGTCCCCACGGTCACTTCCTGATGATGTCTCCTTCGGGGACATCCTGGAAATGCTAAAACAGAGAGGTGACTGGAAGCCCTGCATCCCTTCATCTGAGGAGTCTGTGTTCCTGCAAGCTTTCCGGTACCCCGCCTGCCGACGAGCTCATTGTGCAGTGCGCTTGGAAGAACCCTGATTCCACTGAGGCAATCCCTCGGACACCTGACAAAATTATTTCCCTTCCCGAGGAAAGCCTGCATTGGTCCAGAAGGTTACCATTCGACGCTATGGTGATGGCAGCCATGAAAAAGGACTTTGCTGGGCAGGAGGAAAGCAGGACTCTTCTCATCCGAGAGTTCCGGGTGGTGGACAGACTTGGGAAGTGAGTTTTTGCCTCAGGGACCTTTGCCATACGGTCTCTGAACTATTTGGTACATTTTATGAGGCTCCAGAGAGACTTGATCTCCAAACTCTCTGGGGCACTCACAGAACATGTGTCTGATAAGGTCAGGGACAAAGTGGCCTCACAGCTCACAACCCTGGAATCGATCTCCAACTCGTCCATGAGGTTGCTATCACATGAGACTGAAGGGGTGACTAGAGCAGCGGGTTCAGGCATTGTCATGTGGTATCATGCCTGGATGCGCATTTGTGACCTCGCGGACCCCTTCAAGTCTTCCTTTTTGAATGCTCCCATCAAAGCATCATCCCTTTTTGGTTCCAAGGTGAAGGACACACTAGCCAGGTGCAAGTAAGATGGCAAGACCCTGTCTGCCATAAACCTATGGATGTTCATCGTGTTACCCTGCTGCAGTCATCACACTTGGGTTATCCTGCTATCAGGCGGTCCCGCAGTTGGCCTGAATTCTTGGTCCGGCGTCGGTTGCTGTTGCTTCTTCCCTGACGTCAGTGTGCCAGGGGTATATAAGAGGCATCCAACGCCATTTTCTTCAGTCTTTCTTGCCGCGCAGTGCCCGAAGCAGAAGCAGTTCGCAAGTGCCGGTCGGCCGACACCTGAGATTTTTGATTCGAATTTCAGTCCGAATTCTTCAATAATGCTAAGTACCCCATTGGGGAACCTTTTCTTGCCTCAGTCCGATGTCAGAAAAAGTTAACAATTGCATTTCTTATGGGAAGCAAATACCTCATAAGGACTTCCATTCCTATTGTATTCCTTGCCTAGGCCCAGACCACGACGTCACAGGTTGTCGGTTTTGTGCAAGGTTTAATAAGCGAACTATCAAACGCCGTTTTGACTTCGCACAACATTACTTTGGTAGGAAATTTAATTATATCATGCCGTCGGAGCAGCCGACGACCGGCATGCATAAAAAAACGCAAGGATAAGGACAGGCAGCCTAGGAACAAGCCAGACTCTGAGGCCTCTGCTGGGCCTGTCGGCGGTTTTCCGGTTTTCAGTGAGGGGCCTACGCAGCCCCTGACGACCGCAGAACTGGAACCCCAGACAGCTGCAGATTCTCAAGCGGAGTCTACTAGGCTGACGCAGCCATCTTCATTAGGCCCTTCCGACACAGGAGCAGAAGTAGACCCCGGTGCAGTGGAAACATCTTCGGTTGCAGAAGGTGTCTTCAGACCGACTACACTCACCATTAAATCTTATTCTAAGATTAAAACTCCTTTAAAACTAAAGAAGACTGTACATCAGTCTACAGTTAAAGGTCCCATGCCTATGAATCAGATGCTTAAGATGGCTGAAGATTTGATTACCCTAATCAGGGGTTCCCATCCCCTCCTGATAAAAGACCAAGACAAGAGGGGGATTATGCTTCCTCTGACCAGGTTTCAATTTCCTCAGATTCTTCTGAGGAACAGGATTACACTTTTCCACCTTATGAAGACTCTGATGCTGAAGACTCTATTCCCTCAGCATTTTCCCCTGAAGACTACTCCTTTGGGGAAACTTTACATACCATGAGGGAACATTTCTACTGGGAAGGCCAGGACTACTCTGATTCTAAGAAAAGGCTCCGAGAGTTCCTTTTACTACCCCAGCACAGACCTCTTGCTATCCCTCCAGTTTTAGATATTGTGGATGATGTTTACTTGGAGTCTAGTCTAAATACAGACTCTCTACCTCCTGCTCCAGCCAAACCAGACAGATACTACAGAGTACCTGATTCACACAAATTCCTTTATAAAAGCCCTGTGGCTGACCCAGAAACAATTTCCCAGGGTCCTAAGAGAGATAAAGCTTCTGTGGCTAAAAATCCTGTGCCCACTGAAAGGGATTCCAGAGCCCTAGATAGATGGGGAAAGAAAATATACAGCAACTCTGGCTATGAGAGCATTAAATTGTCAGTTTCACATGCTGAAATATCAGCAATTCCTAATGTCTCAATTAAAACAAAAAATGAGCACACATAATGAACAGTCTGAATTCAAGGAAATGCAGGATCTGTTGCATGCAGCTGAACAGGTGGGCAAACATACTTTACAATGCGGATTTGATTCATTGGAAGCTTCCTGTAGAGCAGCTGTTACTGGCCCTGTCATACGTAGACATGCTTGGTTAAAAGAACAAACCCTTCCTGATCATGTTAAAGCAAAATTATTGGATGCACCTTTACAGCAGGATGTGTTATTTGGTGTCAAAGCAGAAGAGGTTTTAAAGAAAATGGAGGATAAGGCAAAGTCTATGCAGACGTTCAAGGATTTTTTGCAGGTACAACCCCCTCGTTTCAGCAGAAATTGACCAACAAAAAACTGGTCCTTTCCAGCTTCTGACAGATCACAGAGGGGCAAGTACAGATGCCCAAGGGGCAGAGATCAGTCACAAGGCCCTTACAAACCTCGTCAATGGGGTACTGCTACCCAGAAAGGAGGAGAAGACAGGCCCCAAGCTAGCGGAAGACAAACACAATGACTCAGTCCTCAAACTACCAAGCAAATCTCTCCTGGCAGCTCCCTTGGGAGGAAAATTACCATTTTTTCCAGACAACTGGCACATCATCACAAAAGACAAATGGGTCCTAAACATTGTCTCTCAAGGATACAGATTCCACTTTCATACTTTACCAAGGATAAAAGGAATGCCAAACCTGCCACCAAATCAATGGGCAGAGGCACAAAAACAAATTACAGCTCTCATGGACATGAGAGCCATTCAACAGGTACCTACACAGGAGCAAGGACAAGGATTTTACTCAAGACTCTTTCTAGTCCCAAGAAAAGACAAAGCATGGAGACCCATTCTAGATCTTTCAATTCTGAACACCTATCTGCAAGTACCAAAATTCAAGATGCTAACACTACAGCAGCTTCTTCCCATGCTGGGCAAGAATGCTTGGCTAGTAACGTTGGACCTCAAGGAGGCATACCTGCATGTCCCTATCAGACAAAATTGCAGAAGATACCTCCACTTCATTGCAAGTTCAACGCATTATCAATTCACTGCACTGCCCTTTGGCTTATCTACTGCGCCCAGGGTCTTCACAAAATGCCTGGCACCAGTAATTGCATACTGCAGACAAAGAGGAATTCAAATATACCCATACCTGGATGACTGCCTTATTCAAGCAGAAAGCAAGGACATTCCTTTAAAGCATCTGGCATTTGTCAAACATCTTCTAAGTTGCCTAGGGTACACAGTAAACGAAAATAAATCAAAACTAGTGCCCTCACAAAACGTAATATTCCTGGGTGCCAGCCTGAATACAACGGCCCAGATAGCTTATCTCATGCCAGACAAGCAACAACAGCTTACTCAATATTTCAAAATAATGGCAACAAAGACCCAACTCCCTGCAAGAAAAATTCTGCAGTCCTTGGGATTCATGGCATCTTGCATACTACTAATACCATTTGCAAAACTGCATATGAGGAAATTACAATGGTACCTGAAAAGTGTATGGACTCAGCACAGCCACAGCTTGGAAACAATGATACCACTCATTCCCTGCCTTCAACAGGAGTTTCTATGGTGGGCACAGGCATGTCACCTCAACAAGGGTCAGCCTTTCACCTTACCCACAGCCAGGCAAACTATGACAACAGATGCATCGGACTATGCCTGGGGAGCACACATGGCTGGACAGTGCATTCAGGGCAAATGGACTACAGATCAAAGGCATCTGCATATCAATCAAAAAGAAATGCTAGCAGTACAGAATGCCCTAACAGCTTTCAAGGACCTCTTACACCCAGGACAACTAATAATAAAGACGGACAATACCACAGTAATGTGGTACATAAACAAGCAAGGGGGCACACATTCCTACCCTCTATGCAGGCAAGCAATGACCTTGTGGAACACTGCACTGTCTTACCAGGTTCAATTAGAAGCACAATTCCTGCCAGGAAAGAAAAACACATTGGCAGACGACCGAAGCAGAAACATCATGGATCCACACGAGTGGAAACTAGATCCACAAGTATTTGCAATGATAGCTCAAAAATGGGGAAGCTCAGACATAGATCTGTTTGCAAGCCCCCAAAACTACCAACTTCAAAAATTTTGCACAAGGACATTCCATCCACAAGCTTGGAGAATGGACGCCCTCTTATTCAGTTGGAAAACATTAACAGTGTATGCCTTTCCTCCACTGCCTCTTCTAGCAAAGGTACTGCTGAAAGTCAGATTAGAGAGGCCACAAATGATACTCATTGCACCAGACTGGCCACGCCAGCATTGGTATCCACTTCTAAGGAACATGGCCCACGGCCCACCATGGATTTTACCACAGATTCCTTACCTTCTCACCCAGCGAGACATTCAGATTCTACACAGCCAGCTCAAGTCTTTAAACCTGGTTGCATGGCAAATTACCTAAACAACCAGCCAACACCTCTATCCAAAGCTGTTATGGATGTCATTCTGGAGGCCAGGAACCAGGCTAAAGGCCAAAATCCACTGGATCCAAACATTCCTCAGATTCTACAATATTTAACTGAGATGTTGCACAAAGGACTTTACTTTTCATCTGTTAAGATCCACGCCTCAGCAATTTCAGCTCATTACAACACAGGTCCTCCTTTATTCTCACATCCACTCCTAAGACAGTACCTCAGAGGGGCTAAGAACATAAGACCGCCAAGGAGAGCACCAACACCTACTTGGGATCTCAACTTTGTTCTGGAAAAGCTTACACTGCCGCCCTTTGAACCAGCTTTTTCAGCTGATTTAAAATTTCTTTCATGGAAAACTGCCATGCTACTAGCAATAACCTCAGCTAGAAGAGTCTCAGAGCTACAGGCACTAATGGCAGTGGAGCCTTTCCTCATTTTTCATCAAGACAGAGTCTCTGTACGAACTAACCCTTCCTTTATGCCAAAGGTGGTATCCAGTGTGGCCCTTAACCAAACCATTCATTTGCCCACCTTTTTCCCAAATCCCCAGAACAAAGGAGAAAGACTCCTGCACTCTTTGGACATTCACAGGCAATTACGTTACTACTTGGATAAAACTAAGGCTTTCAGAAAAACTGACCAGCTCTTTGTAGCCTATGCTACAGGATCACAAGGAAAAGCTATCTCAAAATAGACCATTTCTAAATGGATAGGGCATTGTATACGTTTCTGCTACACGCATCATGGGAAACCGGTACCTGCTAACATTAGGTCCAACTCCACCAGGGCTACAGCTACATCAACTGCCTTTCTCAGGGGAGTGCCAACCAAGGATATTCTGGAAGCTGCAACTTGGAGTTCAGTGCACACCTTCACCAAACACTATCACTTACCTCTGTATTCTAAGACTAGAGCTGGTTTTGTCATTGCAGTTTTGCAGGGCCTACTAGCTTCTTCTAACCCTGTTTAACTCCACCTCCCATCCTTAGCTTTGGGATTCAACCCAAGTGTGATGACTGCAGCAGGGTAACACGATGAACATAGTGCAGTTTTGTACTTACCATAAATGTAGATGTTCAAGTGTTCACCCTGCTGCAGTCCAGGTTACCCTCCCTTCATCCCCTCTGTACTAGCTGAACTTATCTATACCACTCTATCCTATACAACCTCTGTGGTGTATTTGCTTGTGCCCAAAGGTATTGTTTTATTTTTATCTAGCTGTATATATATATATATATATATATATATATATATATATATATATATTTTTTTTTTTTTTTTTTTTTGCCTACCTATTGGAGGCACCTGACATCTGGGGCAAGAAAAACTGAAGAAAATGGCGTTGGATGCCTCTTATATACCCCTGGCGCATTGACGTCAGGGAAGAAGCGACAGCCACCAACGCCGGACCAAGACTTTGGAATTCAGGCCGACTGCGGGACCGCCTGACGGTAGGATAACCCAAATGTGATGACTGCAGCAGGGTGAACACTCGAACATCTACATTTATGGTAGGTACAAAACTGTACTTTTGCCAATCCTCAACGTTCCTTCTCCAGGAATCAGAGGAGTGGGAAAATGTGGCACAAAAAATCTCAGGGTCCTTTCCATGCCGCACGTGGTGATGATACCCCCAGGGGGCAGAGGGGGTAACAATTCCAGAAGATGCCTCTACAGAGGCAGAGGGGATCCTTGTAACTAACCCTCCAGGGACTCCTCCTCTTACCTCTGGAAGCAGTCGGGGGTCGTTTTTCTCTGCACCAAGCTGCCTGGGAATCTATTACCACCGATTGTTGGGTGCAGAGTATAATCACCAGAGGTTACACCATGCCCCTTTCTTGTCAACCAAACCTTCCAAAAAAGCTTCCTGACATTTCACCCAGTCAAAGGGAAGATGCAGCTTCAGAGATAATAAAGCTGTCTCAAAAAAGAGTCATCCAACCAGTCCCACCAGACCAATGGGGATCCAGATTCTACTCAAGATTCTTTTTGGTGCCAAAAAAGACAGGGGACTGGAGACCCATTTTTGATTTCAGCAGTTTGAACAAGTCTGTCACCCAAATCAAATTCCGGATGGTCACGGTTCAGTCCATTCTCCCTTTTTTAAGGGAAGGCGATTGGATATGCTCGATAGATTTCCGGGATGCGTACTGCCACATCAGAATGGACAAACGCTGCAGGAGTCTGCTTCGCTTCCAGCTAGGGGCCAGTCACTGTCAATTTTGAGCTGTGCTGTTCAGTCTCTCTAAGCCCCCAGAGTGTTCATGAAGTGTGTGACAGTGGTCACAGCTCATTTAAGATTACAAGGATTCCAGGTGTTTCTATATTTGGATGACTGGCTCTTCACCGCCCCCTATCGAGCATATTCTGGTAACAGCACTGCATTGCACATTCTCTCTGGCAAAAATTTTGGGAATAACAATAAATTGAGAGAAATCAAACCTTACTCCTGTGCAAGAAATAGAATTCATTGGAGCAGTTTTCAGTACCCGGTCCTGTCTACTGTCACTCCCAATCCACAGACTCCAGTGACTGAGGCTCCAGCTCCGAGTGATATTCTGTCAAACAAAAGTTTCAACAAGGGAGGTTCTTCAGGCCTTAGGATCCATGGCAGCTTCAATTCCGATAGTGCTCTGCCCCTGGCAAAGCGACACATGTGAATCTTGCAATGGCTACTTCTTTCTCAGTGGTTCCTCAACTATCACCCCCTCAGTTACCAGATTCACATAACCAACTCCTGCAAGGAGGACCTTCTTTGATGAATAAGGCCAGATGCAGAACTTTGGAGTCGCTCATTCCAATCCCCTCAGCCCAGGGCCATTGTGACAATGGATGCTTCCCTGATCGGGTGGGGGGGGGGCATTTCCAGGGAAAGACAGTCCAAGGTGCATGGTCCACTTTAGAGGCCAACCTGCATATCAGCATTGTAGAACTGAGAGTGGTGCTGTTAGCATTGCAGGCTTTTCATCCGATTCTCCCTTCTGGGACAATTGCAATTCAGTCAAAGTGTCAGTGGTCTGGTATATCAACAAGCAAGGAGGAACCAAGTCCTCCCTGCTGTGTCGAGAAGCCATGAGAATTTGGCAGTGGGCCTTAGCTTCCAACAACTTTCTGATAGCAATGCATATCCCGGGGAGCTGCAACATAATTGCGGACAAACTGAGCAGATGCATCCTCCTGCCTCACGAGTGGTCCCTCAATCCCAAGGTGGCGACAGAAATCTTCAGCCACTGGGACCAGACTTGCTGCAATCTTTTTGCTTCCCCATTGAACAACAAGTGCAGCAGCTATTTTGCCCTGTTTCCCCCCGGAGGGGGAGTCCCCGAGAGATGCTCTGAACCATGACTGGCCCATAGGACTTCTTTACACTTATCCCCCCCCATTCCCCTGATTCCACAATTCCTAAGGAAAGCTCTTCAGTTGAGATGCAAGGTGATCCTTCGGCCTCACCTAGTATGCCCACTGTGGATTTTGGACCCCCTTCCAGATTTGATTACTCACCCCCAAGGGTTGAGCCATACAAATCTGTCCAGTCTCAAGCTGATGGCTTGGTTTCTCCACTTCCATTAGTTGCCAGGCAAGCTAATCTCACCTCACCAGTTCAGGACATCATTCTGGCCTCTCATAATCTATCCACCAGAAGACTTTATCAGGATAAATGGAAAAGGTCACCTAGTCAAAGGATAAACATGCTAGACCCGTATTCGGCTCTTGTGACTGCAGTGCTACAATACCTGTCTAAGTTCTTTGATGTTGGAGCTTCTGCCTCTACCATATTAGTACACCTGGTGGCAATTTCTAATTTCCACAGTGGTGTAGATGGCACCCCTCTCATCTCCTTGTGTCTATGTAAAGCTTTCCTCAAGGGAGCTTCTCACATCAGGCCTCCGTTTAGACAGCCTGTGGAACCATGGAACCTCACTTTAGTCCTTCAGTCCTTGACTCAACCCCCCTTTGAGCCTGCAGCGAAGTGCGACCTAAAGTTCTTGTCCTGAAAATCCTTGTTTTTGGTAGCTATCATGTCAGCCAGGCAAGTTTCAGAGTTGCAGGAGTTGTGTATCAAAAGGCCCTATCTGGTCTTCCATAAAGACTGAGTATCACTCCGGATGAACCCATCCTTCCTGTCAAAAGTTGTTTCTGATTTTTCCATTAACCAGACCATTGACCTACCAGTGTTCTTTCCAAATTTTTCCAATAAAGGAGAGTACTGCCTACAATCCTTAGATGTGCACAGGCAGCTGAGATGCTACTTAGACAGGACCAAACCTATGTGTAAATCTGATCAGCTTTTCATTTCCTTTTCTGGGCCTAGAATGGGAAGCCCTGTTTCCAAGGTTACGTTATCGAAATGGCTAAGGGACTGCATACATTTTATCTATTCTCTCACAAAAGAACCCATGCCTAAGGTTAAAGCCCATTCCACAAGATGTATGGCAACATCTATAGCCTTCCATTCCAGAGCTTCCATGGATGACATTTGCGTAGCAGCCACTTGGGCTAAACCTCATACCTTTATCAATCATTACAAATTGGATTTCGTCTCCACAGGGAGAGCTGCCTTCAGCTCAATGGTACTCAGGAACGTTCTTCCATAAGTGCCGCCCATGGACCTCAAGGTAGCTTGGGATTATGTCCCATTAGTTATGAATGGAAAGAAGATTAACAACATCAGATAAAGAAGTTATGTCTTACCATAATGTTCCATCTGTGTTGTTGATCTTCTTTCATTCATCACATTCTGCACTCCTTCCCCCACCAAAGGCTCCTGGGGGATGCTGTGGGTCCAAGTCGTGTACTAGGGTATTTGCCCAGAAGTGGCCTTGGCTTTACTTCTCTGTCTCCAGCAAAGTCGATCTGAGGTAACAGGGAGAAGGGCATTCTGGGTAGAAGCTTAGCTTGAGAGTTTTTGGCTGGCATGAGCTTGGTAAAAAGCCAACTTAGTTTTGAGGGCTCGGAGCCAAACCCATCAGTGATGAATTAAAGAAGATCAACAACACAGATAGAACGTTATGGTAAGACTTAACTTATTTTTTTTAAACATGGATAACTAGAAAAGTCATAGCGAAGTAATGAGGACAGGAAGACAAATCTTTATTATTCGTATACTGTTTCCTGTAATGTTTATCTAACTTTACTTTTTTTATTATTATTGTTATCATCATCATTATTATTATTATTATTATTATTATTATTATTATTATTATTTATGTGTATACTATTTTGCTGGAACCCTAAAAATGTGTGTATAAAATCAATCTTTCTAGCAAAAAGTTTTATTTATCTCATGTTAATTGCATTGTTAATTGCATTGTGCTAGCTTTGGAGCTTAACTCCTCGGGCCTCTACTGAAAATGGACATGTATCCAGTTGGACTAGCCCGGTCAACAAATGTAAAATAAATAAAATAAAAATAACAAAAACAGCTGGGAGATTTGTTAACTGCTATAACAAGCTCAGCCTTTTTACAGGTTTGATTATCTCTATTGAGATACGAATTGAAGAGTATTAGGTTGCCCCCCCCCCCCTTTTTTTTTTTTTAATATTTACTAGATACAGCATTCCACACTCCCCAGGTTTCCTGCTAAACTTCCATTTTGATTATTCACTTTGGTTTAGAAAGCTGGGTGAAACATTAAATACTGTAGTAAAAATGTACGTGAGAAGTATGGGGCAACCAGAAATTACTCTATATTTGACAAGTCCAACCAAATCTGGGATTCCTGGCAGAGACTCTGAATTCCTGACTTTCAGGAAAAAAAGTATTTGATTGGTATCTATTCTAACAGGCTGCATCATCATAAACCATGCCTCTCAACTCTTAGCACGAAAAAAAATCTGGACAAACCGGGGGGGGGGGGGGGGGGGGTTAAAAGCCCAGAAATAGGAACAGATTTTAAATGTTGCCCTGATAAACTTAGAAAGTTCCTAGAATAACAGGGTTTATCTTAGCATGCATTTTTTGTGAAGGATATGAAGTCTGAAACACAAGTGTATATCTTTATTTAGTGACTTCAGTCCTGAGATCATACCTTTGATTTGCCAGAAAGTCATAAATTTTGCGAGAAACAGACCAAAAATATGAAGCAAAAATATGGACATTCTGCAAAAATCTGGACAATTGAAGAGTATGTCATAAACTAATTGAATTTCAGGTTTCATTAATCATACCCAGCATGACAGCATTCACTCTTTCTTCGGAGCTTGTCATGACTTTACTTGACTGTTTCACACTGGCTGTTGTCTTCATTTGCCCCCCCCACACACACACACACACATGTATTTAATATGGTAATAACTCTAATTTATATTACCTCAAGAATATAGCTGATATCTCTCAAATACAAGCAGAAATGTTATTTCTGTTAAAGGCCAAGAAATTGCATATCAGCAGAAGTAAATACCATTGTGAATGAACATTTGACACTTTTTTTTTTTTTATATTTTCTATCCTATCTTTCTTTGGAGGCTGTCTGGAAAGCCTGTACATTTTCTTAAATGATTATTACCTGCAGGGCCCTGACAGTGCATCTTGAGTCATTATCTCCATATTTTGGTACAGTCTGGTATGTATTTTTTCCTCTGTCATTTTAAGAAACATCCTGAGATCCTAGCAAACCATGTCTTAACTGTGAAATGTCAGCTGCAGATGTACTATCATTGACTTCGGATCTGCTCTCAAATAAACACTGACAGAGCAGCAAAGTCTTTAGACCTGTTATTTGACAGTGGCTTTTTGTTTCAGTACTGCTGACTCTGAAGTTAAAATGTTGCCATTACTATGACTTAGTTTACATTTACTTTTGTTACAAATCCAGAACATTTTAGTTTGCTGCAGTGGTGTTTCTTTTTTAAACATGTTTCCAAGAATGTTTCTTTTGAGTCGTGGTTAAGAACTTTGCTCTAATGTGGTCCTTCTCATTCTGCTTCACTGATGGGTTACGAATCTGATCCTCAGATCCAACTCGGCCGCCTCCCACACACTTCAGCTTCCAGGCTTGAGCTCCTCCCTAGCCCATAATCCTCCGCCCCTAGCCCAACTTCCTCATATCTCATTTGCTGCCAGTGCATCCAGACGTGGTTACCAGCGCTCAAGTAGCTAAGTGTAGTTTGTTTGATATTTTCTCTTTTTTTTTCCTAATTAAACTTAGTATATGAATATATTTTAACTTCCTCCCTTCTCCCTTTAGTTTTCATGGTGCATTTGGGTTAATTTTATCTGTCCGTAACCTCCTTCTTTCTCCTCGGGCTTTGACTCTTGTTTCTATCCTTATAGATATATAGTTTTACTAGTAAATAGTTAATTCTCTCTCCCTCTCTCTTTCTCTCTCTGTCGTTCCTATACTATGGATAAGCCTACAGGATTTAAAAGCTGCGCCAAGTGTGAGAAGAAAATTTCACATGTGGACGCACATGATAGATGCATTTATTGTTTAGGGCCTGCTCACCTGGATTCCCCTTGAAGCATATGTAAGGCCATTCAGGAAAGGAAAAACTTATGCCTACTCCTCTTTCTTCTTCACCAGGGGTTCAACCCCCCTCCAAGAATTCGCTCGACACCGAGGCCTATGTAGGCTCCATCAGATCCAATTGATTTAACAGTTCCGAGTGAGTCTTCAACTTCATCTAAGTCTCTGGATCCTAAGTCCCTGGGTCAGAGAGGTCTTCCACCCCCTAGGATCCATAGATCTCTGGATCTGCAGTCCTCTTCTAGGGCTCCAGGGAGATCCATTTCTTCAGTCCCCCCCCCCCAGTACCTTCTAAGATTTTGCAGACCCCCACAGGCACTCTCGTTTGTCTGCAGTGGCTTCCTCCAGATCCTCTCATAGTCTATATGATGACATGGACAAAATGGTAAGATCAATCATCAAGGCCCAGATTAAAATGGGGATACTTCCAGCTCATTCCTTTCGTGGATCTGAGCCTGTTCCGTTTATTTCTTTTTCTCTTTCTCCCATCAATGTTTTGGTTTCAGAGCCCCAGGACAGTAGTCTTCCAATGGATTCAGAGTCGGATCAGAGGGCTCTTGCTTCCTCAACACTGACCATTACCTTGACTACTTCTGGTCCGAGATCTTTGGATCAGAGTGCACCCCAGATCAGGAATGTTGCAGCTGGATTCAAGGGGCGAGGTGTGCCTCCAGTGTTTTAAGATCTGTCCCTCCCACTTGGAGCCTTGACCCTCAACAGGATGGTTCTAGTTCTGTCTGGAGTCACGGTTCTGATGAACTTCCTCTGTCTTCCTCAGGAGCTTTGGCCCCTATGGACTTTGGTGGTGTCTCCCCAGGACCTTTGGCCGTCCAGGCTATAGAAAAGGCCTTCTCTGTTAGAGGAGTGATAGACTCTTTGACTTCTGCTTCTCTCCATGTGCCTACTTTGGATCAGGGCCTTGGCTCTACTGTTTCTGTCCAGGGTCAGCCTGCCTCAAAGGACCTACAGTCTGTTCCACTGGAGGTGGCCCTTCCTCTTCTGACTTCTCTCCCGAATATCCCTTTGAGGAGATCCCACAGAAGAGGATGAGCAAAAGGAGGCAGTCCTTCACTGAGGATATGGATTACACTTAGGAAGAGGGGTCTCCCAAATCACCACTGAAAGATGTCTCTTTTACAGACATCTTAGAGATCTTGAAGTTAAAAGATGGCTGGTCTTTCAAAAAACACCTGTTCGTGGATTCCATATTCCTGGAGGACTTTGAGTTGGAACCATCTACATCTTAGGTAGTCCCGCTGGTGGACACTGTTTTATAGACCTTGTCGACCGTCGGGCCTGGAAGGAGCTGGACACCATAGAACCAGTAGCTAAGTCACTGGACAGAATTATTTCTGCCCCGGAGGACCATACCTTCTGTTGTAAGGGCATCCCAGCTGACGCTATGCTGGTGGCAGCTGCTACCAAGAAAGAGTTTGCCCAGCAGAGCTCAACTGTCCAGCCACTGAACAGGGAGTCCAGAGCACTGGACAGGTTCAGGAAGCATGCTTATGCCTTGGCGACGTTTTTGCTGAGAGCACTCAATTACCTGGCATTTTATTCCTCCTTCAGAGAGACTTGGTTAAAGAACTCTCTGAATTTGTGGCAGAGTGCATGCCTAAGGAGGAGTTTGATAAGATTTCTCCTAAGCTAACTACTCTTAGTTCCATAGCAAATTCTTCCATGGCACTTGTTTCTCACTCAGGGAAGGATCTTCAAGGGCAAGTAGCACCGGCATTGTGATAAGTCATCATGCTTGGATGAGGCTTTGCGATTTCGCGGAGTCCTTTAAGGTGTCTTTGTCAGCACTTCTTTTGATGGTTCTTCACTGTTTGGACCGTCATTTAAGGACACTCTGACCTGCAGCAAGCAAGAAGGTGAGATCTTATGGCGTGGGGATTAAGTTTTCCACCTCTCAATTAACCTATTCAGGGAATCAAAGAGGTTCCATTCTGGATCAAAGCAGAGAGTACTCCTCCAGAGGCAGAGGAGGAGGCTGTAATGGGAGACTCTGCCCAAGAGGTAGAGGGAGACTGCAAAACCATGGCTTTAGGGAGCCTTTTTCCGACAAGCCCTTTCAGCGCTCATGAAGCGCTGTCTGACTGTCCAACTCTGGAGGCAATTGGGGGCCATTTTTCTCTGCCCTCAAACATCTGGGCCCAAATAACGACAAATGCTTAGGTGCAAAGCATTATATCCAGAAGCTATTACATTCTCTTTTCTGTACCCTCACCAGAGATTCAAAAGAAACTCTCCAACATTCCCCCAGCCGGACGGAGTTGGCAGCTACCAAAATCATCAAACTACTGTTAAAGAGAGTCATCCAAGAGGTCCCAACTGAACAGAGAGGGTCTGGCACTTACTCCAGTTTCTTTTTGGTGCCAAAGAAAACAGGGGACCTATGGGCCATTTCGGACCTAAGCAGTCTCAACCTGCATGTGAAGAAAGTCACATTGCAGATGGTAACGGTTCAGTCCATCCTCCTGTTGCTAAGGAAGGATGATTGGATGTGCTCTGTGGATTTCAAAATTTCAAAGACGAGTACTATCAGATAAAAATAGACCCTCCAGAAGTAATCTGTGCTTCCGCCTGGGAGCCAATCACTTCCAGTTTAGTGCCCTGCCCTTTGGTCTCACACAGCCCAGTGGGTGTTTACCGAATGTATTGGAGTGGTTGCAGTTCATCTCCAGCTTCAAGAGTTTCAGGTATTCCTGTAATTAAAAACACCAGAAAACTAATAAAATAATGAAAAATAAAAAAAAAATGGTCCGAGGAACCACAATTGCAGCTGCTGAAATGTTATCTTAAATAAGAACACAAAATATTGAGCGCTTTCGTCTCAATAAGGAGACTTTATCAGAATACAATGCAGAATGAAACGAACAGTTTAAATACTCTACCTCTTACATCTCTGCTGGTCATTTTAAAAAGACAATTAACTTTTTAAAAAGCAATTAACTTTTAAGAAAACCTGGATACGGTAAACTTAAAACAAAGTAATCTGTGTGTTAAGATGTTACAATGCACAAATATGCATACAAAATATATATACAAAATAAAATATATATATGAAAATATATTGTGAAAAAAACTTTATATATGAAAATATAACTTCCCAAATCTGCCCACTTTACATGTATTTTTATATGTAAGATGGGTGCAATAGAAATTGCATCATTTAAACCTGGGGCAAACATGGCAGCTAACCTAAGTTGCCATTCTGTTTCTTTTTTCTTTAATGTATTTTTCCAGTCTCCCCCCAGGGTCAAGCTTAATGCTTTCCAATATTCCAAATAAGAACTTTTCAAACAGACCTGGGAGTGTATATATAGTGCACTGTTTTGTTTCCTATTCCTTATGCCATTTACATGCTCATATATTATACAGTTTAGGGGCTGCTCTGTTTTGTCCACATAAAAATGGAAACATTGCACAAAAACCTAAATAAACTACTTTACTCATCCTACAATTACATTTCCTAAGTATAACTTTGCTGTGCATTCTATTGTTTAGAGTAAGTACTTTCTCTTTATAAATATGTGAGCAGCGGATACAGGCTCCACAGGATTTAGTACAGGCATCCTTTTTGCATTCAAGAAGTTTCTTAAAATTTGCTCCTGTACTATTAACAAACCTAGGGGCTTTACCAGCTTTATCCAAAATTTTCTGATTCACCCTGAAGATATTCCAATTAAAGCTCAAGGGTGTTTTAATTTTGTTTGTTAAATGATTGTATTGTACTACACAAACTTTCTCATATGGAACCTTAAGTGTTTGTGACAATATACCATTCCCTTTTGCAACCAAACCAACACCTAACAGTGGTTTGTAACGAGGACCCCACTTCCTATATACTTCATCTACTGTTTCTTCAGTAAACTCTTTGGGGTACCCCCCCTGTCCTGAAACATACAGCAGATTTTATCCAGTTCACTTTTCACACCCTCATAATGTGATGTCATCCATGCTGCTCTAATTGCTTGCCCTTTCACAATACTTTTTTTCTGTGTGTCAGGGCGATTACCTTGGAAATGTAAATAGGAATTACAGAACATGTCTTTATGAAATATTCTTGATCTAAACCCATTGATATCATGAAAGATGTAAGTATCCAAGTAATTAATACCAGAATGATCAAACTTGTATGTGAATTGTAAAAATTCTGTGGTGTTATTCAAATACTGTATAAATTGTTCAGTCTTATCACTGGGGCCATCCCACAAAATAAAGATGCATTCCAAAAATCTAGAATACATCTTTAATCTATGCAGAAGGGGCAATGAAGTACAAAATTGGTCTCCCATCCAAGTAATACAAGGTTTGCATAAACGGGGGCACAGGCCACCCCATTGCTACACTCTTAATCTGTTGGTAAAATTCCCCCTCGAAATAGATGAAATTATTTTCTAATACTAAACTCATGATTTCATACACTAATGTAATCTGATCATGTGTAAGATCAGAGAAACGAAAGAGAGTTTCCTCGAAAATAGCCATCCCCTCATCCTTAGGAATTACAGTAAAGAGATCTTTAACATCTACTGTAAGATAGAGTAAATATTTCTTCTAAAGTTCTTTCTTCACCAGGTCCATAAATTCCCACGAATCCTTGATTAAATGTTCAGTTTTTTCCACATGTTGTTCCCATGAATCCACATAAACTGCTAGAGGATGGGTCTTGGACCCATTGGCCATTACTATAGGCCTAAAAGGTGGTGTTTCAACATTTTTGTGGACCTTGGGAATCCCAGAGAACACATGAATATTTGGTTCCTTGTTGTACAAAAAAATTATAATGTTCTACATCAGTACTCTGATTGATCAAATATTCTTCTAAGTATGAATCTATACGAGAGTAGGCTATATTAATTTGATTTTTCGAAACTCCTACATAGGTAGTAGCATCAAACAACATCTCTTGCATCACATTAGAGTAATCTACTGCCCAAAAGAGAATAATACCTCCACCTTTATCTGGGGACATAATCCGAATGGAATTGTCTCTTCTAAGTTGCATTAATAAGTTATGTTCTGTTTTAGTGAGATTCCATGGTACCCTAGTGCCATTTAAATGAATGTCATAAATATCCTCCATAATTATTTTTTCATATGTGTCTAACAAAGGATGTAATGGAGGGTTAAATGTACTCTTTCTCTTTGGTACGACCACTTGATTTTGACCATTCTTAGTTGTAGGTATGGCCTGTTGTGAAAAAAAGATGTCAAAGTTTAACTTTCTAACATACAGTTTTAAAGCCATCAGATTGTCAACCAGATTTCCCCTCTTTTCAGGAATAAATTTGGCCCCTTTTGATAAATTAAAATATTATTTTGTAATTACCCTATCTGAATAATTACAGACAGTGAAACCACCATTTTTACACACAATACCACTAAATTCCCTTAATTCCTGTAATTGTTTCCCTTCCTGTAGCTGTTCTTTCTCTGTGTTTGTGAATAAAAGTTCCTGTTGTACTCCCCCTTCTCTTTGTACCTGTGAGCCAATCTGTCTGAGCGTCTTACCCCTGAAAATCCTGCTGTTCATATTCAACTCCACCAAAATCTTCACTACCATTCTTAACCACTTCACTGTAGCTTAATGTATGAGCATCACTACCTCTGTGTGGACTTGTATACAAAATTCTCACAGCAGGATATACCTGTTTACTATGGTATTGTTTAATATCCCTTTCTAATTTACATTTCTTTTTATAAAAAATATTGTTGCATCTCCTCTCCACCTTGTCCAAAGTTTTGAAATGCAATTCACTGTACTCTGGAAACAACAAATCCTGTCTTATTTTAACATCAAAGAATTCCACTTCTTGAGCCACCACACAGTCTTTTTGACAAGGTTCAAAAAATCGTTAAATAACATCTGTATAATAAGAGATACCAAAAGGGAACCTGAAAAGCCTTAGATCCTACAGTACAGTTTTCAAATTCAAACATTCTTTAAAATATGCCATGTCCATATCCAGTGTTTTTAATTTAAAAAGTCTCTTTTCAAAGAAATAAATTCTTTAAGCGAACCAAAGTCATTATTTTTACTGTGAGAAGCACCTGATGCTCTGTTCTGGGATTCATTTCCCCCAAAACTAAACAGTTTTACCACCAAATTAATGTAATGATTGATACGAAGTTGTTCAATCTCGCCGTTCATTCTTACAAATGGGTTCTCGGCCGCTTTTACAAGCTCGAGGATTTTGAGTAGCACGAGGCCAAGTCCCTATCCCATGATGCTCTCTGTCTCACCTCAGATCTAGTTTGCCTCTGCAACAGATTGGATGTATAGAGTGGAGCTCGGGCCAGTATTTCAAAATTTATTACATATATATCTTTAGGATATTTTTCAGAAAGTGTGTTTTTGTCTTAGTTTATTATAGACTGCACAAAAAAGGCAGCGAGTAAACTGGTAGCTACAAAACAACAAAAAATGATTTATTATGTTAGCGCTTTCGGAAAGGTTAATACCTTTCCTTTATCAGACAAATCCATAAACAAATTAACCTTCCTTTTATAGCTTCACTATAATTATTGAATGACATCATTGTAATCCATTAAAACATCAATTAAACATGCAAAGCACTTGATGAAGCTGGAGCCTAGAACTCTACTTTCACCAAGCCTTATAACTAAGTAAACCCATAAAAACAAGTAAAATCATATGTATTTAAATACACATATTCACAAAAATAAACTAAATAAAAAGTGAATTAATAAATATATAATTCAATAAATGAATTTTATTGGAACTTTTTAATAAACAAGGTTTTGAATTCATTACTGTTTTGGTAAATCAGTACAAAACAGAAATTATCTCTTTAAAGAGTGAACTAGAAATTTTGGAACATATTACATCTCGCCCAGATTTTTTACAATACAATTATGATTATAAATGCATTTTTACTAGCATCGAGGCATCTATGTGTAAATTACTTAATGGTAAGAAGAAAAAAATAGTTAGAGACTTGCAACAATGCCAAGAGGGTAAGGCCTACCCCAGACCACCAGTGGTTTTGTCATCTCTTGGTACAAATTCTACACCACATGAATCATCAGATAATGAGCACCAGGGCAATGCAATTAATTTGACAACTGATAGTGGTGCCGATGCTCAACAAGAGCCAGTTGTTCATAGAAGTGAAAGAATTAATAAGTATAACAATAACAATAACAAAAACAATCAAAAGAATTTTTCCTAATGCTTCATACAGCACTGTTGTACAACAACAAAGGGATTCTGATTATGAAAATCAACCTGGTGCTAGTGGACAACAGTTTTTTTCCAATGGCCAGCGCTACCAACAGAAAACATCGAACTCGAACAACAACAATCGAGGGCGTCAGAAAAACAGATGCAACCAGCGCAGTCGGTGACTGAACTTTTAAACGAGGGGCCCCAGATTTTAAAGGCTCATAGCAATGATTTTTGTATTTATAATTTTACTACGTTGCAATTACCTTATGAAATTATTGAATTTTTTTCTAAAGGGTTTTCTTTCGTGCCTGATGTTCATATGAATGTGGTCAAAACTTTAATTGACCTTAAGCTTTTTGTTCGTAAGCTCAATTTAAACGCACTTTTAGGACCAGCCAATATTAGTTCCGATTGCCTAAGGGTGTCTAGTTCGTTTAATCCTCCCCTACATGCTAATTTATTATTATTTGAAAAGATGTGTGAAATTGACGTGCGCTCTTTAAGTCACAGTTCTTATACTACAAAGAGAACTATTAAAAATATTAGATGTTCATCGTGCATACAGCTGCAGTCATTACAGATGGGTTATCCTGCCGTCAGGCGGGTCCTCGGTCGGCCGAATTCCAAAGTCTAGGTCCGGCGTCGGTTGTTGTCGCTTCTTCCCTGATGTCAGTGCGGCAGGGGTATAAAAGAGGCAGCCGACGCCATTTTCTTCAGTCTTTCTTGCCGCGCGGTGCCCGAAGCAGAAGCAGTTTGCAAGTGCCGGTCGGCCAGCTCCTGAGATCTACAAACAGTATTTTAGCCGAAGTCTTCTTTAAAGCTAAGTACCCCGTTGGGGAAACTTTTCTTGCCTCAGTCCGATGTCAGACAAAGTTAATAATTGCAATTCTTGTGGGAAGCAAATACCGCATAAGGATTTTCACTCTTTCTGTATACCTTGCTTAGGGCCAGACCACGACGTCTCGACCTGCCGTTTTTGTGCTAGGTTCAACAAGCACACTATTAAGCGCCGGGCGGAGTTCGCCCTTCATTATTTTGGCAAAAAATTTAATTATACCATGTCGTCGGATACACCGACGCCAGTTTTAGGAAAAAGACGCAAAGACAAGGACCGACATCCGAGGTCCGCACCGAGTACTGAGACCATGCTAAGGCCGACTACCGGTTCTCCGGTTCTCAGCGAGGTGCCTACGCAGCCCCTGTCTACCGATGAAACTATTTTACCGGTGTTTTCAGTACCTGAGGTCGCAGGCTCCTCGGTCTCCATTCCCACTGCAGATACCGACTCCACCCTTGGCGGGGAAACCGAAAATTTAGCAAGGCCTGCCATTTCTGAAGGCGTCTTCAGGCCTACCACCTTCTCTATTAAAGCCTTCACTAAATCTAAAGCTACCATCAAAACTAAAAAACAAGGTCCTCAGACCTCCTTCCAAGGCCCCATGCCTAAAAAACAGATGCTTAAAATGGCTGAGGATTTGATAACTCTCATCAGGGGTTCTCAACCCCCCTCTGACAAAAGACCCAGATTGGAGGAAGACTACCCTTCCTCAGACCAGGCTTCTATTACCTCAGACCATTCTGAGGACCAGGATTATGCCTATTCCCCTTTTGAAGACTCTGATGCTGAGGAGTCTATTCCCTCAGTCTCCCCCCCTGAGGACTACTCTTTTGGGGAAACCCTGCATACATTGAGGGAGCACTTCCACTGGGAAGGCCAAGATTACTCAGATTCCAAGAAAAGGCTCAGGGAATTTCTACTGCTCCCCCAGCATAGGCCCCTGGCTATCCCTCCTGTTTTAGATATTTGGATGATGTGTACGCAGAAGCCAGTCTTAATCCAGATTATTTACCTCCAGCCCCTGTTAAACCAAACAGGTATTACCGGGTTCCTGATTCTCAGCAGTTCCTTTATAAAAGCCATACTGCTGACCCAGAAACAATTTCACAGGGTCCCAAGGGGATAAAGGCCTCTACTGCTAAAAACCCTTTACCTTCAGAGAGAGATTCCAGAGCATTAGAAAGGTGGGGGAAAAAGGTGTATACATCAACCACTTTAACCATGAGGGCATTAAACTGTCAATTTCATATGTTAAAGTACCAACAGTTTTTGTTATCCCAGCTGAAAAGCAAAATGACACAAACAGAACAACCAGATTTGAAAGAGTTGCAGGATTTGTTGCATGGAGCAGAGCAAGTGGGTAAACATACCTTGCAGTGTGGTTTTGATGCTTTAGAGGCCTCATGTAGAGCTGCTGTCACAGGGTCTTTCATACGTAGACATGCTTGGCTCAAAGAGCAAACCTTACCAGATCATGTCAAAACAAAGTTATTAGATGCACCACTTCAAAAAGATGTATTGTTCAGTGTTAAAGCTGAGGAGGTACTAAAGAAAATGGAGGAAAAAGCGAAATCTATGCAAACAGTTAAAGATTTCTTGCAGGTGCAACCTCCACGCTTCAGCAGAAACTGGCCTTCAAAAATTGGTCCTTTTCAGCCATGGACAGACCTGAAAGGGGCAGATACAGACGCCCAAGGGGTAGAGGACAACCTCAAGGATCTCACAGAGCTAGACAGTGGCAAGCACCAACCCCAAGAGGTGGAGAAGATAGGCCACAGTCATTTAGAAAACAGACACAATGACTTCCCCCTATGCCTGCCAAACAAAGCTATAATGGCAGCACCTTTGGGTGGAAAACTGGCATTATTTTCAAAAAAACTGGCACATTGTTACAAAAGACAAATGGATTCTGGACATTATAGACAGAGGCTACAGGTTCCACTTTCACACCCTTTCAAAAATGAGAGGCTTGCCAAACCTGCCACAAAATCAATGGGCAGAGGCACAAAGACAAATTTCCGCTCTCATGGATATGAAAGCAATTCAAGAAGTACCTGCAAAAGAACAAGGTCAAGGTTTTTATTCCAGACTATTTCTGGTACTAAGGAAGGACAAAGATTGGAGACCAATCCTAGACCTATCCATCCTAAACACATATCTACAGGTACCAAAATTCAAAATGCTCACATTACAGCAGCTTCTTCCCATGCTGGGCAAGGAGTCTTGGCTGGTGACGTTGGACCTCAAGGAGGCATACCTGCATGTCCCTATCAGACAAGATTGCAGAAGATACCTCAGATTTCTTGCAGGTTCAGCCCATTACCAATTCTCTGCATTGCCCTTTGGCTTATCTACTGCACCCAGAGTGTTTACGAAATGCCTGGCATCAGTAATTGCCTTCTGCAGACAACAAGGAATACAAATCTACCCATTCTGGACGATTGCCTGATCCAAGGGGACAGCAAGGACATTCTATTGCAGCATCTGGCGTTTGTAATAAAACTGTTAAACTACCTGGGATACACAGTGAACAAAAAGAAATCAAAACTAATACCTTCTCAGCAGATAATTTTCCTGGGTGCCAGCTTAAATACAGCCACCCAGATGGCCTACCTCACGCCAGACAAACAAGGGCAACTGTCTCAATACTTCAACAAAATGGCAACTTTAACCAGACTAACTGCAAGGAAAGTCCTGCAGGCTCTGGGATTCATGGCATCTTGCATCCTACTGATACCATGTGCAAAGCTGCATATGAAGAAACTACAATGGTACCTAAAAAACGTATGGTCGCAACACAGCCACAGCTTGGAAACAATTATACCACTCATTCCATGCCTACAAAAGGAATTTTTGTGGTGGGCTCAAGCATGCCAAAGAAACACAGGTCTCCCTTTCTGTTTACCTCAAGCAGCTCAAATCATCACAATGGATGCCTCAGACTACGCCTGGGGAGCACACATGGCAGATCAGTGCATTCAGGGAAAACGGTCCCAAAAAGAGAAGCACCTACACTTCAACCAAAAGGAGATGCTAGCCGTGCAAAATGCCCTTATGACCTTCAAGGACCTACTGCATCCAGGCCAGCTATTGATAAGGACAGACAACACCACAGTCATGTGGTACATAAACAAACAGGGGGGAACTCATTCATACCCCCTGTGCAGGCAAGCCATGACCCTGTGGAACACAGCTCTGGAATTACAAATTCAACTACAGGCACAATTCCTTCCAGGGAAGGAAAACACACTGGCAGACAACTTAAGCAGAAACATGACAGACCCACATGAATGGAAGTTGCATCCTCAAGTCTTCTCAAAGATAACTCAGGCATGGGGACAGCCAGACATAGATCTATTTGCTACCCACAGAAATTACCAGTTGAAAAAATTCTGTTCAAGGACCTATCATCCACAGGCCTGGAAAGTGGACGCACTCTCCTTCAATTGGACAACATTGACAGTCTATGCCTTCCTGCCTCTTCCTCTACTGACCAAAGTTCTATTAAAAGCCAGAGCAGAGAGGCCACAAATGATTCTCATTGCTCCAGACTGGCCACAACAGCACTGGTATCCTCTCCTAAAGAGCCTGTCACACTCACCACCATGGATCCTACCTCTAGTTCCTCTTCTGTTGTCCCAGCACAACTACAAAACCCTTCACAGCCAGCTCAAAACCTTAAATCTAGCTGCATGGAGAATACCTTAATTTCCCAACAGACTCTCCTCTCCAAGGAGGTGCAGGATGTCATCTTGGAGGCCAGAAGACCCTCTACTAGAAAAACCTACTCCGCCAAATGGAAACGATTTTGTTCCTGGCATCAAGAAAAGGGCCAGAATCCTTGGGTAATAAATATACCTCATATTTTACAGTACCTAGCTGAGATGTTAAACAGTGGCCTTTCCTTCTCCTCCATCAAGATCCACACTTCAGCCATTTCTGCACAATACAATACAGATCCTCCTTTATTCTCACATCCTCTATTAAGGCAGTTCCTCAGAGGGGCAAAAAATATAAACCCCCCACGGAAACCACCAGTCCCAGCTTGGGACCTCAACTTCGTATAGGAAAAGCTGACCCTGCCTCCCTTTGAGCCAGCTTCTTCAACAGAACTACAATACTTGTCGTGGAAAACAGCCTTCCTTCTGGCTATTACCTCAGCATGCAGGGTTTCGGAGCTACAGGCCCTCATGGCTGTCCAACCATTCATCATTTTCCATCAGGACAGAGTTTCCTTACGAACCAACCCTACCTTCATGACAAAGGTTGTATCCAGTGTAGCTTTGAATCAGACTATTCATTTACCTACCTTTTATCCAAATCCACAGGACAAAGGAGAGAGGCTACTACATTCCTTGGACATTCACAGACAACTTCGTTATTACTTGGACAGAACAAAATCCTTCAGGAAATCTGAGCAGCTCTTTGTGTCCTATGCTACAGGTGCTCAAGGAAAGGCAATTTCCAAACAGACAATTTCAAAATGGATAGCCCACTGCATACGCTTTTGTTATTCTTTTCATGAAAAATCTGTGCCTGTATACATCAGATCCTACTCCACCAGGGCTACAGCTACCTCTACAGCTTTCCTCAGGGGGGTCCCTACCAAGGACATTTTGGAAGCAGCTACTTTGAGTTCAGTGCACACTTTCTCCAAGCATTACCACCTTCCACTATACTCTAAATCTAGAGCGGACTTTGCCACAGCAGTCCTGCAGGGCATCCTAGCCCCTCCTAGTTCCACTTAGTACCTACCACCCTTACTTAGCTTTGGGATTCTACCCATCTGTAATGACTGCAGCTGTATGCACGATGAACATAGTACAGATGTCCTTCATGGATGCATCTGCAGTCATAACAACTGGGTTGTCCTGTCGTCAGGCAGCCCTTCAGTCGGCCGGATTCCAAAGTCCGGGTCCGGCTTCGGCTGATGTCGCACTTCACCCGACGTCATCTCTGTTGGTCTTGGTATAAAGCATCAGCCGGCGCCATTTTCTTCAGTCTTTCTTGCAGCGTGGCGCCAAGCAGAAGCTGTTCGCAAGTGCGGTCGGTCGGATCCAGAGATTACTTCTACCGAATACTACTTCGAAGACTTCTAAAGCTAAGTACCCCGTTGGGGACTCTTTCTTGCCTCAGCCGATGTCAGAAAAAGTTAATAATTGTTTAACCTGTGGGAAACAAATACCTCATAAAGATTTCCACTCTTACTGCCTGCCTTGCTTAGGCCCAGCCCACGACATAGCAGCCTGTTCGTCCTGTGCTTCTTTCAACCGACGAACGCTCAGACGTCGGTCGGAGTTTGCAGAACAGTTTTTCGGTTCTGATTTTGCGTACATTATGCCGTCGGATCCTCCGACTTCGCATTCTGCCAAAAAACGCAAAGAAAAAGACCGACACTCGCGGTCCGCGGTTTCGGCCGAAACCATGGTTAAGCAAACCGCGAGTGTCTCGGTTTCGGCCGAAACCGAGAAAACTGATCAAAATACAGCTGAATCTATCTCTACAACTGAGGTCCCTGCTAACACTCGTGAATCGGCCTCAGAAATTTTACCCACTACGGTGCCTACCACTGACTTATCAGACACCATTCCCTTGGATGTCTCTACCCCAGCACGTGGTGCTGCTAGGCCTCCAGCAGCCATGTCCATTAAGGCCTTCGCCAGGGCTAAAGCAGCCAAGACTACTAAAACAGTGCCTGTTAAACCCCCCTCAACCAGGCCCTCTTCCAGTTCTCAAATGCTTACTTTGGCAGAAGATTTAATTTCATTAATTAGAGGATCTCAATCTCACCCAGACAGGGCCTCTCAGCCCCCAGAGAAGAGACCTAGGGCAGAGCCCCATGAGCCAGTGTCCTCTGATTATTCTGCTGATGAATCAGACATAACTGACCAGCCAGAGGCTCCTTTCTCCAATTTTGAAGATTCTGATGCTGAAGAATCCATTCCAGCTGCTTCCCCACCAGAAGAATTCTCCTTTGGGGAAACCTTGCATGCCATGCGAGAGCAGTTCCAATGGCAGCAACAGGATTTTTCAGACTCCAGGAAAAGACTTAGGACCTTTTTGCACCTTCCACAGCACAGGCCCTTAGCTATACCTCCTGTTCTCTCTGTGGTGGATGATGCTTTCAATGATGTCTGCTCCGCTCCAGATTCCTTACCCCCAGCCCCTGCCAAACCAGACAGATTTTACAGGGTGCCAGATACTCATCACCACCTCTACAAGGCCCCTCTTGCAGACCCCGAAACTATTTCCCAGGGTCCCAAGGCAGTAGCCGCGACCATAGCTAGAAACCCTGTTCCTTCTGAAAGGGAAGCAAGGTCATTAGACAGATGGGGTAAAAAGGTTTACACTTCAGCCACTCTCTCAGCTAGAGCTTTAAACTGTCAGTTTCACATGATACAATACCAAGAGTTTATGCTTGATCAGTTAACTAAAAAGCTAACCACTGATGAATCTCTTGATAAGAAATATGTATTAGAAATGGTCAATAACATACAGCAACTTAGTAACCATTCTTTAAAATGTGGCTATGATGCACTGGAGGCTTCATTTAGATCAGCCATGACTGGCACTGTAATTAGAAGGCATGCATGGCTAAAGGAGCAAGCTTTACCGGATCATGTTAAATCTAAATTGCTAGATGCTCCTATGGATAAAACAAGTTTGTTTGGTACACCTGCCCAGCAGGTTATGAAGAAAATGGAAGAAAAGGCAAAATCAGTTCAGACAGTTAAAGATTTCTTGCAGGTTCAACCCCAAGGTTTAGCAGGAACTGGCCTGCCAAAAATTGGTCCTTTCCTGACTCCACAAGACCTCAAAGGGGCAGGAATAGACGTTCCAGAGGCAGAAACCAATCCAGAGGAGGTGCCTACAGAGGCGACAGTGGCAAGGTAACAACAGAGGCACAGACTCAACACCTGCCACTACATCAACACAGCCACAGTGACTTAATCCTAAACCCGCCTACCAGGGAACAAATAGCAGCTCCTCTAGGCGGAAAGGTAACCTTATTTTCAAAAAACTGGCACCACATAACAAAGGACAAGTGGATTTTACGAACCATAGATCAAGGTTACGGTTCCACTTCCACACTTTACCAGACAAAGAGGAATGCCAAATCTACCTCCAAATCAAAAGACAGAGGCTCTACAACAGATAATGGAGTTAGCAAACATGAGAGCTGTGGAGAAAGTGCCAACAGCAGAGCAAGGAAAGGGGTTCTACTCCAGACTATTCCTAGTTCCAAGAAAGGAAAAAAGTTGGAGACCAATTCTAGACCTGTCCACCCTGAATACTTACATCATTGTCCCAAGATTCAAAATGCTGACCCTACAGCAACTTCTTCCCATGCTGGGCAAGGAGTGTTGGCTGGTAACTCTAGATCTCAAGGAGGCATACCTGCACGTCCCCATTCGACCAATCTGCAGAAGATACCTCAGATTTCCTGCAGGATCAGAGCACTATCAATTCTCAGCATTGCCCTTTGGCTTATCTACTGCGCCCAGAGTATTCACAAAATGCCTGGCATCAGTAATCGCCCATTGCAGATTACAGGGAATTCAAATTTATCCATACCTGGACGACTGCCTGATACAAGGGGACAACAAAAGCAAGCTGACAACAGATTTACAAAGGGTCATTTACTTGCTTCAAGCACTGGGATACACAGTCAATTTACAAAAGTCAAGACTGATACCATCCCAGACAAGGACTTTCCTGGGAGCGGAATTGGACACAGTAAGACAAATGGCATTCCTAACTACAGAAAAACAAAAAGAACTCCCTCTATACTTCTTGGCACTAACAAAACTGAACAAGTTAACAGCAAGAAAGGTACTGCAGGCCTTGGGTTTCATGGCATCATGCATAATCTTGGTTCCATTTGCCAGACTACATATGAGAAAACTACAGTGGTACCTAAAGAATTTATGGTCCCAACACAGACACAGCCTAGAAACGGAAATCCCACTAATACCATGCTTAAAACAGGAGTTCCTATGGTGGGCTCAGGCATGCCAGTCAAACCCAGGCCTGCCCTTTCGCAAGGGTCAAGCAAGCCAGACCATCACAACAGATGCTTCAGACCTGGGATGGGGGGCGCATATGCTGGACAAATGCGTACAAGGATTGTGGACACAGGACCAACTTCACCTGCACATCAACCTAAAAGAAATGCTGGCAGTAAAACTGGCAATCCAAAAGTTCAGACCATTTCTCAAGGAGGACCACTTGATGATAAGGACAGACAACACCACAGTCATGTGGTACATCAACAAACAGGGAGGCACTCATTCTTACCCCTATGCAGAATGACTTTGGAGCTGTGGACCCTGGCACTCAGCTACAACATCCAGTTACAGGCAATATTTGTGCCAGGAAAAGAAAACTCTCTAGCAGATATGTTAAGCAGGACCACATCGGATGCCCACGAATGGCAGCTGCACCCGGATATCTTCAAGACCATCTCGAAGAAATGGGGAATGCCTCAGATAGACCTATTCGCATCACCTCTCAATCACCAGCTCAAAAAATTCTGCACAAGGACATTCCACCCACTAGCATGGAAAGTGGACTCGCTCTCCTTCAGCTGGAAAGGCCTAACAGCATATGCATTCCCACCTCTTCCCTTGATACACAAAGTACTACTAAAAATCAAGGAGGAACGTCCAAGGATAATCCTGATAGCTCCAAACTGGCCAAGACAGCATTGGTACCCACTGCTGAGGAGCATGTCTCGGAACAATATGTGGCCAATACCCCTGATGCCTTTGATGCTAACTCAGAACAACTTCAGCACCATGCATCCACACCTAAAAACGCTGCAACTGACTGCATGGAACATCACATAGCAGCTGCTAATACAGAACTTTCACAAAGAGTTAAAGACATTATTCTTGAAGCACGCAGGCCTTCAACTAGAAGGAATTATGCTGGGAAATGGAAAAGGTTTGTCATTTGGAGTTCTGAAAGAGGAAAAGATGTATCAAACATAGATATGCCTAACATTCTGGAGTATCTGGCCGAACTACTTCATTCAGGCCTGTCCTACTCCTCCATCAAGATTCATGCATCAGCTATTTCAGCAGAATACAGCTTTGATCCACCTGTTTTTCACACCCTTTGCTCAGGCAGTTCCTCAGAGGAATCAAGAATGTAAAACCTCCAAGGAAACCACCATTGCCAGCTTGGGACTTGAACTTTGTGTTAGAAAAATTGACACTATCACCTTTTGAACCAGCAGCAACAGCAGACCTACAACACCTGTCATGGAAAACTGCTTTCCTACTGGCAATTACTTCAGCAAGGAGGGTTTCAGAACTACAGGCCTTAATGGCAGTGCAACCCTTTCTAATCTTCCACCAAGATAGAGTGTCCATGAGGACTAATCCTACATTTATGCCTAAGGTGGTATCCAGAGTGTCCTTAAACCAGGCAATCCACCTACCTACCTTCTTTCCCAACCCACAAAACAGAGGGGAAAGAATACTGCATACCTTGGATGTACATAGACAGCTACGCTACTACTTGGACAGAACAAAAATAGCAGAAAGACTGACCAACTTTTGTAGCGTATGCAACAGGAAGGGAAGAAATAGCTATTTCCAAACAGACAATCTCCAAATGGATAGGAAATTGCATACGATTCTGTTACTCCTTCCATGGAAAGCCAATTCCACAGAACATAAGACCTCATTCTACAAGGGCAACAGCCACTACCACAGCCTTCTTACGAGGAGTGGCTACCAAAGACATTATTGAGGCGGCTACTTGGACCTCCGTGCATACATTTGCCAAGCATTATAATTTACCTCTATATTCCAGATCCCGAGCAGGGTTTGCCACTGCTGTTCTGCAAGGGATCCTAAACACACCATAATCTACTTTTATCCTCCTCCCTAGTTGGCTATGGTATTCTACCCAGTTGTTATGACTGCAGATGCATCCATGAAGGACATAGTACAGTTTTGTACCTACCATAAATGTAGATGTCCGAATTGGATAGCATCTGCAGTCAGGATTACCCTCCCTCCTTCCCTCTGTGGTACTCCTAGGGTGTTTACCCTTCTAATAGCTAGCTAGTGGGGATTTCTTTCATGGTGTATTTGTTTGTATTTATGTACATACATGCTTATTTTTGTGTTTACCTCTATCTTTTGGAAACATTGGCATCTATCCAAAATTTTTAGCCTTCTATAGGGCTTCTGGCATCTGGGGCAAGAAACACTGAAGAAAATGGCGTCGGCTGATGCTTTTATACCCGAAGACCAACAGAGATGGCGTCGGGTGAAGTGCGACATCAGCCGAAGCCGGACCCGGACTTTGGAATCCGGCCGACTGAAGGGCTGCCTGACGACAGGACAACCCAGTTGTTATGACTGCAGATGCTATCCAATTCGGACATCTACATTTATGGTAGGTACAAAACTGTACTTTTTGTACCTACCATAAATGTAGATGTTCGAGTGCTCATACAGCTGCAGTCCAGGTTACCCTCCCTCCATCCCCTCTTAGGACAGGCCTTATGACAAACACCTTTATCATACAACCTATTTGGGGTATTCTTTTATGGTGTATTTGCTTGCAACTACTGTTTTCTGATTTATCTACATTGCATGTTTGCATAATATTATGTTTTGCCTTTCTTCTGGGGGCACCTGAAATCTGGGGCAAGAAAAACTGAAGAAAATGGCGTTGGCTGCCTCTTTTAACCCTTGCCGCACTGACATCAGGGAAGAAGCGACGACAACCGACGCCGGACCTAGACTTTGGAATTCGGCCGACCGAGGACCCGCTTGATGGCAGGATAACCCATCTGTAATGACTGCAGCTGTATGAGCACTCGAACATCTACATTTATGGTAGGTACAAAACTGTACTTTCCTTTGAGTATGACTTTATTACATTATTACAAGATTGTCAAATTAGAGCAATGAAGCCCGATAAGGGGGGTGGATTGGTTTTAATGGACCATGATAAATATGTAAGCAAAAATGATGTTACTTGTAAACTCCCCTTCTTATGCACTGGTTAGTCGTAATGAGCTTAATGTAGCTTACAGTAAAATTAAGTCTATATTGCAAGATTTGTTCCTAGAAAGTTCTATAGATATGGACTTGTACAATTATTTGTCTGTTATTTCTCCAAGAATACCTACGTTATTTGGCACACCTAAAATACACAAAAATGTTTTAGATCCTCTTTTTAGGCCTATAGTGGATGGCAGAGGGTCTGTTACACATGCATGTGCCAAATACGTAGATAGTGTTTTGAAACCTTTAATACTAGCTGAAAATCAAATCTGTAAGAATTCTTGGAGTTTTTTAGAACAACTAGGAAGAATTCCTTTCCACCAATATTATACGTTTTTAACAGTAGATGTTAAGGACCTATATACGGTGATTCCACAAGATACTGGTCTTGAATGGATCAGAGATTTTATGCACAAAAGACAAGTTAAAGAAGATAGTATATATTTAGTTGAAACTTTATTGGATTTAGTGTTGACAAACAACTTTATGTGGTTTGAAGGCCAAATCTACCTCCAAAAGACAGGAGTGGCAATGGGGTCACCCTGTGGGGGTAGCTTTGCCAATTGTGTGATGGCACATTGTTAGAAGTCCTTCCTATTCAACAATGATCTTTTTAAACATAATGTTGCCTGGTACACTCGGTACCAGGACAATATGTTTTTTATTTGGAAAGGACCCTGTGAGCTTATTTCAAACTTTATTTCCAATATTTCATCTTTAACTAATTTTTTAGAATTTACATATGACATTCAACATGACCAAATTAGTTTCTTAGATGTGCATATCCACAAAAACTTGGAGAAAGCTAAATTTAATAGTACAATATATAGGAGACCCACATACTCAAACTCATTCCTTCATTATACAAGTTGCCACCCTCGCCACCAGAAGAGAGCTTTTGTTAAAGGTCAACTGGTGAGGGCGGCAAGAATGATCTCTGAAGAGAATGATTTTTTTACACGAATGTTCTCATTTAGAATCCATGTTTATTAAAAGAGGCTATCCTGTTTCTTTAATCAAAGAAATTTCATTTGAAGTTATTAATAAAAGAAATTCAGGATTTTTTAAGCCTTTTTTAGGTACATCGGATAATACTACTGGTGTAGTAAGCCCAAATACTGATGTTTTTTGTCCTAAAGTTCAGAACTTTCATACAAGTTTTTTTATGTACCTACAATTTAGATAGTTTTGTAATTAGAGAAATTATTAACAAAAATTGGGTTTTAATAAAGGAAGATACCAGTTTGAGTAAATTATTGGGTGATAAACCGAAAATCACCTATAGAAGAGGTCCTAATATTAAGGCATTACTTGAACGTCCTACAAAAAAGGTTAATGTTCACTATAAAGGAATGTTTAAGTGTGGAAGATGTAACCAGTGCAAGTTTCTGTGTATTGATAAGGAGGTAACGATCAGGAATGTTCATTATAAGGTTCAAGGTAAACACTCGTGTTTATCTAAAGCAGTAGTTTACTGTGCCTTATGCCAAGATTGTCCTGCATTTTACATTGGTAAAACCGAAAGGGAATTGAGACAGCGTATTTATGAACATCAATACGCAGTAACTAAATGGGACAACACTAATGCCTTGGCAAGACATTTGGCTGATAACCCCAATCATAATTTTAAGTTTGTAATATTACATCAGGTGACACCAGATCCTAGGGGTAGTCCGTGGCAATTAGATTTAGAATGCCACGAACGTCATTGGCAGATTAGAACTACAGCCTATGTCCATCCTGTTCTTAATGAGTTTGTTTCTATAAAATGTGTGCTAAGGAAATTAGCACTGAAAAGATAACCTTGTTTTATGTTCCAAATTCAAGATTTAACATAAGTATAAAACTTATACAATGTATAACATATGTAAAGTTCGATCATACATAAAGAATAAGATACTTAATATATTTTATAAATTTAGTATATTCATTCATTCATAAATAATAATTTCTTATACAGTTTATATACATTTATATTCATACAATTTGTAAATTTGTAATTTTATAACTGTGATATGATAGATTATATTAGTATTTATTATATTTATTAAAATATTTTAGCATATAAAACGGACTTTAGAGGGTTTTTAAATATGCTTTCAACTTGCTACTATTTGCAGTTTTTATTCATGTATTCATTTATTGAATTATATATTTATTAATTCACTTTTTATTTAGTTTATTTTTGTGAATATGTGTATTTAAATACATATGATTTTACTTGTTTTTATGGGTTTACTTAGTTATAAGTCTTGGTGAAAGTGGAGTTCTAGGCTCCAGCTTCATCAAGTGATTTGCATGTTTAATTGATGTTTTAATGGATTACAATGATGTCATTCAATAATTATAGTGAATCTATAAAAGGAAGGTAATTTGTTTATGGATTTGTCTGATGAAGGAAAGGTATTAAACTTTCCGAAAGCGCTAACATAACAAATCATTTGTTGTTGTTTTGTAGCTACCAGTTTACTCGCTGCCTTTTTTGTGTGTTTTAAGTTTTAAGTTTAGTTTGTTTGTGGTAATTTTATTATAGACTAGTATTTTAGTCACTTTCTTTAGTTATTTCTGACAAAATATATTTGTTTATAAAGTGGCTGTTTTTAGGCCTTTCACTGGTCATGTTTTAGTTAGTCCCTAACCTGTTTTAGAGTGTTCTTAACTCTTATAACTGTAATACTTTTAGTGTGAGAATATTGTTCTTTGTAGCTGAATCTTTACTGTTATAGCTTTGAATCTTTACTGTTTATCCTAGCTAGTGTGTGTTTGTCTAGACAGTTATAGCTGTTTAAGTATTTTACTGTCTTTCTTAGAGTGTGGTGTTAGCCTAGTCAGTGTGTTGGTTTGTCTAGGCAGTTATATATATATATTTAGACTCATAGTTATTTTCCTTACACTATGGCTTATCAAAGGGAAAAGGAGAGACAAAAGTCAGGGTTCAAGAAATGCACTAAGTGCGGACAAATTATGTCCATTACTGATTTACTTGTAAGTTGTATGTACTGTTTGGGGGCAATCCATCTACAGGAGGACTGTTCTATTTGTCATTCGATCAGCAGCAGGGTCTTGTTAGAACGCAGAAGAAAGCTAGTGGATAGTGGTTTGTTGAAACCTGAATTTCAGGAATCTCTTGATAAGGCTGACCAGACTTCCAAATCTTCCAAGGGATCCAAGCCTTTGAAAGCTTCTTTGGAGCCTAAGAATTCTGCTCAAAAATTGGCTGAGAAGGTGCGGTTGCTGGTTCCACAGTCTTCGAAACCAAGCACCAAGCAAGTGTTTCAGAGCCGGTCCCCGGTACTGGTGCCGGTCTCCAAAGTTTTGAAGTCACCAATCTTACAATCAGTGGCTTCATCGATCCCTTTGACTCATTCTTCGAGGATGTGGACTGAGTGGTGCAGAGGCTCCTGTAGAACCTGGCATTAGCCAAATTGCTGTCGGCTCTGACCCAACTGGTCTCAGAGCTGAAGACATCCTTGCCTACTATGTCTGCTCCTCCTCTGAGCTGAGCAGGGCCTTCGGAGCCATAGGGGGTAGAACTGATTATCGTGGCCTTTTCCAGTGCCATTGGCTCCGTCAACTCAGACACCTTCAATGCCTTTCGAAGAGTCTGGGAGCAGACACTCTCCGGTCGGCTCTGGGGGGGGAGAGTTGAACCGATGTGTCAGTTCCGACCCTTCCTCTCGGAGCTTTGGCACAGATGGGCTCGACTCCTTCCTCTGGTTCAGAGCCCACTGTTTCGGTGCCGGGGATGTTGCCATCTTCTTCGGAACCGGCTGCTTCTTCGCATCGAGCAGTGGGGCCTTTGATGGCATGAGGAGAGTTATGTCTTCAGAGACACCCACTTCATCAGGGCCTACTTCCTCATCCCCAAAAGTGCCACATTCTACCTCGGCATCACAGGTCCCCTTAAAGCGTCAAGACCCAGCACCTCAGGTAGCCCCATTGGGTGACCCATGTTCTACTGAGACCTCACCAGAAGCTCCCACTGATGAGGTTCCCAGGAAGAAGCTTTGCAAGAGGAGGCATTTAGACTCCCTGCAGGAGTCTGTCACATCAGACACTGACTTGGAGGAGTCAGAAGGTTCCCCACGGTCCACATCAGAGGACATCTCTTTTGCCGATATCCTAGAGATCCTAAGATAGAGGAGTGGCTGGCAGTCCGTTAACCCTACTGATGATGAGTCAGTGCTTCTGAAGACTTTTGGGTCTCAACTATCCACCTCCTGGGTGACTCCACCCTTTGATGAATTAATGGATTTGGTTGCTCGAAGGGCATGGGAGTCTCCTGATACCGTGGAACCTGTCCCTCGGAGGCCCAACAAGTTTATTACATCACCACAGGACAGGTTGTTTCTTAAGAAAGAGTGCCGGTTGATGCCTTGGTGGTGGCAGCAGCCACCAAGAAAGAGATGTCTGAAACATCTTCTACTGTCCATCCTCCTAATAGAGATTCCAGGATTATGGACAGGTATGGGAAATCCATTTTTAGTTCAGCGACTTTTGCTATGCGATTGCTTAACTATTTGACACACTTTACCAGACTTTAGAGAGATCTCCTTAAAGCGCTTGGAGATACTCTACAGAGTATTGCAGCTGATGGTGTTCCTGATAAGGTGACATCCCAGCTCAATACCCCTAACTCCATAGCTAACTCATCCATGTGTCTCATCTCATATACAGCTGATGGTATGAGCCGGGCAGCGGGTTCAGGCATAGCTCTTCGGAGACATTCCTGGATGCGCTTATACTCCTTTGTGGAAGCCTTCAAGTCTTCCTTTGTTAATACCCCATTTTATGGCTTGTCCCTTTTTGGGCCTAAAGTCAAGGAGACCCTCACTAGGTGTGAACAAGATGGAAAGACTCTTTCTGCCGTAGGAGTCTGTTTTTCCACTCCCTACTAGACCTTACCCCAAAGGGCAAAAGGGAGGAAAAATGTGGTTCCGCAAGTCCCAAAGAGCCTTTCAGAACTCACACAGTGAACCCCCCTCCAGGGGCAGAGGAGGGGGCAATAATGGAAGATGCCACCCAGGTGGCAGAGGGGGTCCACAAAACCAGGGTGACAGAGAACAGTTCTTTGGCAAGCCCTATCAGCGCTCCTGAAAGGAGGCCCGACTGTCCTACTCTGGAGGCAGTCAGGGGTCACTTGTCTTTGTATCCAGACGCCAGGCTAAAAATTACAAAAGACTCTTGGGTACAAAGCATTATCTCCAGAGGATATATCATTCCTTTCACAGAACCACCATCTGTACGAAAGAAAATCCCAGACGTTTCACCCAGTCTCAGGGATCAAGCAACCATAGAGATTCAAAGGTTGCTAGGAAAAAGAGTCATCCAGCCAGTCCCAGCAGACTAGATAGGATCTGGAACCTACTCAAGATTCTTTTTAGTTCCAGAGAAAACAGGGGATTGGAAGCCCATCTTGGACCTCAGCAAACTCAACACTTTTGTAAAGAAAGAAAAGTTCCAGATGGTCACGCTACAATTGATTCTTCCTTTTCTAGGAACGGGTGATTGGATGTGCTCTATAGATCTCAAGGATCCGTAATATCATATCAAAATGGCCAGTCCATCCAGAGATCACCTGCGTTTCCGGCTGGGAGCCAGTCATTATAAGTTCTGAGCACTGCCCTTTGGTCTCACAACAGCCTCCAGAGTGTTCACTAAATGCATGGCAGTGGTTACGGCTCACCTGAGGCATCTAGGATTCCGAGTGTTTCCATACCTGGATGACTGGCTCCTCACTGCCACCACCAGGCATCAGCTACTTCAATCCAGGGACTTCACTCTAAATCTGTGTTCCCAGTTAGGAATTACTATAAATTTTGACAAGTCTGCATTGTCACCATCGCAGCATATTTCCTTTATCAGAGCAGATATAGACACTACCACCGCCATGGTAAAACTGCCACTGGAAAGAACTGTGGCAGCAGGCATCAGACATTCTGACACACAAAAAAGTACCAGCCTCTCAAGTTTTAAAACTACTAGGTACTATGGCAGCAACTCTCATAGCAGTTCCTCTAGTGCACATACACATGAGAATACTTCAATGGTTACTCTTCACCCAGTGGTCTTACCAACAACTTCCGATGTCATTCTTGATAATCATTACAGATTCACGCAAAAAGGATCTTCAATGGTGGTTGACTCACCATGTAACAGTAGGTCGCCCATTTGTTCTTCCCCCGCCATCAGCCACGGTGACCACGGACACTTCTCTGATAGGGTGGGGTGCTTTTTCAGGGAACAACAGCCCAAGGCACCTGGTCAGAGACAGAGTCACAATTGCACATCAATGTCCTGGAGATGAGAGAAGTACTTTTGGCGTTGCAGTACTTCCAAGACTCTCTTCCTCTGGGAACGATTGTGATTCAGACCGACAACATGTCAGTAGTCTGGTATATCAACAAGCAAGGGGGAGCCAAGTCTTGCCCCCTGTGTCGAGAGGCCTTAAGAGTCTGGCAGTGGGCTGTGTCCACCGGGTGCTTTCTGATAACGATGCACATCCCGGGGAAATCTAACGTGATCGCGGACAAACTAAGTAGAGCCATTCTGATGCTGCACGAGTGGTCCCTTAAAGACGACGTAGCAGAGATGATTTTCCGCAGATGGGGCCAGCCTTGCTGTGACCTATTTGCATCCCCCATGAATGCCAAATGCAGAAACTACATTGCCCTGAATCCCCCACCAGGGGAAAACCCAAGGGATTCTCTCGTACATGTTTGGCCCCCTGGGACTCCTATATGCATTTCCACCCATTCCCCTGATTCCAGAATTTCTGCAGAAAGCCAAAGCCTTGGGGAGGACTGTAATTCTGATATTCCCTTATTGGCCTCGACAAATTTGGTTCCCCTTCCTTCGACTCTATCAACTAGAGGAACCATGGATTCTGGACCCAGTTCCAGATCTGCTGACACATTCGTCAGGTGCTCTTCATCCTTCACTTCACTCCCTCAAATTGACAGCTTGGCTGCTCCGATTTCCAACATAGCCAGGTCCCACAATCTTTCCTCGGAGGTGCAGCATATCCTTGTATCCTCACATAAAGCTTCAACCAGAAAGTTATACACCAACAAGTGGAAGCAGTTTGCTTTCTGGGCTTCTCAAAATGATATTGACCCGTATGTCGCTCCAATTGCTAGCATGTTAGAGTTCTTGACTAAGCTTTTTAATGAAGGTGCTGCGGCAGCTACCATACTTGTTTATTGGCTGCAATTTCAAATTTTCACTTCTGATCAAAAGATTCTAATCTTATGTCTCACAGGTTATGTAGAGCCTTCTTAAAAGGAACTATACATCTCAGACCACCAGTTAGACAACCTTTCACTTCCTGGAAGCTAAATGTTGTTCTATCTACAATTATTCTTCCTCCATTGGAGCCTGCATCTTCCTGCCAACTAAAATTCCTGTCTTGGAAAACCATTTTCTTGGTGTCCATTACATCAGCACGTACAGTGTCTGAACTCATTCATTCTGCATTGTATTCTGATGAAGTCTCCTTCTTATTGAGACGAAAGCGCTCAATATTTTGTGTTCTTATTAAACATAATATTTCAGTAGCTGCACTTGTGGTTCCTCGAACCGTTTTTTTCATTTTTATATTCCTGTAATTAGACAATTGGTTCCTGACTTCTCCTACTCAGCATCAACTTTCTCAGGCCAGAGACTATCTTTACCAGTTGTCCCAATTACTAGGCATTACCATAAACTTGGACAAGTCACAGTCACGTACGGTTCAAACCTTGGAGTTCATTGGAGTCCAGCTGAACACCATTACCGAAATAGCTGCTTTGCCACAGCAGCGCATCGACACATTGAAACTTCAGATTCAAGCCATTCTGAATCTTCCATCTTCTCCTGCCAGGTTGACTATATGAGCACTGGAGTCCATGGCAGCTACTATACTCTTGGTTCCTTTAGCCAGGTACTATATACACATTCTTCCATGGACACTATCTGTTCAGTAGTCTGTCCTGCATCAGCCCCTGCCTGTTCCTATCAGACTGACAAACATTTGCAGGTCCCATCTGCAGTGGTGGAGTTAAACAGATCTGACAATCGACAGACCTTTCACTCCCCACTTCAGCCACTGTGACCATGGTTGCTTCCCATCTAGGGTGGAGGGCCATTTCCAGGGGAAGATGATCCAAGGCACATGGACTCTGATAGAGAACACTTTGCATATCAATGTCCTAGAGATGAGATCTGCTTTCTTATCATTTCAAGCCTTTCAGGAGGCTCTTCTTTTAGGGACAGTTACCATTCACACAGACAACATGTCAGTAGTCTGGTACATCAACAAGCAAGGAGGCACCCATTCATACCCTCTCTGCAGAGAGGCCATGAGGGTCTAGGAATGGCCAATCTCTACAAACCACTTTTTGCTTGCAGTACATGCGCTGGGGAAATACAATATGTTAGCAGACAGGCTTAGAAGATCTATACTGATACCCCACGTGTGGTCCCTCAGTCAGTCAGTAGCAAATGAGATATTCGACCATTGGGGTCTTCCCTGCTGTGACTGTTTTTGTCACCTTACAACAACAAATGCAGCAGTTACTTTGCTCAGATCCCTCCTTCATGGGATTCCCCGAAGGATGCTGTGGTCCACGATTGGCCTCCCGGTCTCGTTTACGCTTAGCTTCCTCTTCCTCTGATCCTGACATTTCTCCACAAAGCCAAATGGTTGAAGAGCATAGTGATCCTCATTGCCCCTTTTGGTCCCATCAGGTATGGATGTTCATCGTGCATACAGCTGCAGTAATCACAGATGGGTTCTCTGCCATCAGGCGGGTCCTTGGTCGGCCGAATTCCAAAGTCTAGGTCCGGCGTCGGTTGCTGTCGCTTTCTTTCCTGACGTCAGTGAGGCAGGGGTATATAAGACACAGCCGACGCCATTTTCTTCAGTCTTTTTTGCCGCGCGGTGCCCGAAGCAGAAGCAGTTCGCAAGTGCCGGTCGGCCAGCTCCTGAATTTACGAAAAATTGGAAACCGAAGTCTTCATTAAAGCTAAGTACCCCGTTGGGGAAACTTTTCTTGCCTCAGACCGATGTCAGAAAAAGTTAACAATTGTATTTCTTGTGGGAAGCAAATACCGCATAAGGATTTCCATTCCCTCTGCATACCTTGTTTAGGCCCAGACCACGACATCTCGGGCTGTCGCTTTTGCGCTACTTTCAATAAACGCACTATTAAGCGTCGGGCGGAGTTCGCCCAACACTTTTTTGGTAAAGCTTTTGATTATAAAATGTCATCGGAGACTCCGACTACCGTTTTGTCTAAAAAACGCAAGGACAAGGACCAACACGCGAGGTCCGCAGTCCCCACCGACACCACGCCAAAACCGGCTACACGTGGTCCAGTTCTCAGTGAGACGCCTATGCAGTCCCTGACTACCGACGACACGTCTTTGGCGGTGTCTTCTGTAACCAAGACCGCAGGTACCTCAGCCCATACCCAGACTACAACCACCGAAGCCACTGTGAGCGTTGAGCCTCCTAATGTGGACAGGTCCACTTCCACCCATGGTGTCTTTAGACCCTCATCTTCCTTTTCCATTAAGGCCTTTAGTAAGTCCAAATCAGACAGGCATCCCAAGAGGCCTGTTGCAGAGGGCCCATCTCCAGGCCCCATGCCTAAAAAGCAGATGCTTAAAATGGCTGAGGATTTAATTACTCTTATCATGGGTTCCCAACCCCCTCCAGACAAGAGACCCACAGTGGAGGAAGATTCTCCCTCTTCTGATCAGGGCTCCATTTTTTCAGAACATTCTGATGTAGAGGAACACTCTTACTCCCCTTTTGAAGATTCTGATGCAGAGCAGTCTATTCCTTCTGTATCTCCTCCTGAGGATTTTTCTTTTGGGGAAACCTTGCACACCTTGAGGGAACACTTCCATTGGGAAGGCCAAGACTTTTCTGATTCCAAGAAAAGACTTAGGGAATTTCTTTTGTTACCTCAACACAGACCTCTGGCGATACCTCCTGTCTTGGACGTACTTGATGATGTTTATTCGGAGGCTTGCCTTAATCCGGATTCCCTGCCTCCTGCCCCAGTCAAGCCTGATATGTACTACAGAGTTCCTAACTCTCACCAATTTCTTTACAGAAGCCATAATGCTGACCCTGAAACCATTTCTCAAGGCCCCAAGGGAATGAAGGCCTCTACTGCTAAGAATCCACTACCTTCCGAAAGAGAGTCAAGATCCTTAGAAAGGTGGGGAAAAAAGGTATATACCTCGGCCACCCTAGCCATGAGGGCCTTAAATTGTCAGTTTCATATGCTTAAATATCAACAGTTTCTGTTATCACAATTAAGAAATAAAATGTCTCAACCTGAACAACCACATTTGAAGGAGTTGCAGGATATGATGCATAGTGCAGAACAAGTGGGTAAACACACCTTACAATGTGGCTATGATGCCCTAGAGGCCTCAAGTAGAGTTGCTGTTACAGGATCAGTCATTCGTAGACGTGCATGGCTTAGGGAACAAATCTTGCCTGATCATGTGAAAGCTAAACTACTAGATGCTCCTTTACAAAAGGATGTGCTATTTGGTACTAATGCTGAGGAGATACTACGGAAAATGGAAGAAAAAGCCAAATCTATGCAAACTGTCAAAGCTTTTCTACAGGTTCAACCACCACGTTTCAGCAGAAATTGGCCTTCTAAAAACTGGTCCTTTCCAGCCACGGACAAGCCCCAAACAGGTAGATACAGGCACACAAGGGGCAGAGGACAATCACAAGGATCATATAGAGGCAGGCAATGGCAAACTCCAGCACCAAGAGGGGGCGAAGACAGTGCACAACAATACAGGAAACAAACCCAATGACTTACTCCTTTCCATGCCAAGCAAGTCTCAGCTGGCAGCACCCTTGGGAGGAAAGCTGGCATTATTTAGAAGAAATTGGCATGTTGTCACAACAGACAAATGGATCCTGGACGTTATAAACAGAGGCTACAGATTTCATTTTCACACTCTCCCAAAAATGAGAGGCATGCCAAACCTGCCACACAATCAAAGGGCAGAGGCACAACTACAAATTTCAAAGCTCATAGACATGAAAGCTATTCAAGAGGTATCTACTCACGAACAAGGTCAAGGTTTTTATTCCAGACTATTCCTGGCACCAAGGAAAGGAACCGACTGGAGACCCATTTTGGACTTATCCATCCTAAACACATTCTTACTCGTGCCAAAATTCAAGATGCTCACATTACAGCAGCTTCTTCCCATGCTGGGCAAGGAGTTTTGGCTGGTAACATTGGACCTCAAGGAGGCATACCTGCATGTCCCAATCAGACAAAGCTGCAGAAGATACCTCAGATTTCTTGCAGGTTCAATCCACTATCAATTCTCTGCATTGCCCTTTGGCTTATCTACTGCGCCCAGAGTATTCACAAAATGCCTGGCATCAGTAATTGCCTACTGCAGACTTCAAGGGATACAAATTTACCCTTATTTGGACGACTGCCTGATCCAAGCGGACAGCAAGCACATACTTCTGGAACATCTGGCTTATGCAACACGGTTACTGAATTCTCTGGGATACACAATCAACAAAGAGAAATCCAGGCTAACACCATCTCAGAAAATAACTTTCCTGGGTGCCAACTTGGACACAAGCACCCAGATGGCCTATCTTACGCCAGAAAAACAGGGGCAACTAACTCAGTACTTCAAAATACTAGCACATTGTACCAGGCTTACTGCAAGGAAAATCCTGCAGGCTCTGGGCTTCATGGCATCTTGCATTCTTTTAATCCCATGTGCAAAGTTGCATATGAGGAAACTTCAATGGTACCTAAAAAACCTATGGTCTCAACAGAGCCACAGTTTGGAAACAATAATACCAATAATTCCATGTTTGCAAAAGGAATTTCTATGGTGGGCCCAAGCATATCAAACAAACACAGGTCTCCCATTCTGCAAGCCTCAAGCAAATCAAGTCATCACAACAGGCGCCTCAGAGTACGCCTGGGGCACATGACAGACAGGTGCATTCAGGGCAAATGGTCCCAAAAGGAAAAGCACCTTCACATCAATCAAAAGAAATGCTAGCAGTGATAAATGCAATTACAGCTTTCAAGGACCTCCTGCATCCAGGACAATTATTGATAAGAACAGACAACACCACAGTAATGTGGTACATAAACAAACAAGGAGGAACACATTCATACCCCTTGTGCAGACTAGCCATGACACTTTGGAACTTGGCTCTGGAATGGCAAATCGAACTTCAAGCACAGTACTTGCCAGGTTTGGAAAACACGCTGGCAGACAATCTAAGCAGAAATATGACAGATCCACATGAATGGAAGTTGCATCCTCAAGTGTTTACAAAGATAATCCAAGCATGGGGGAGGCCAGACATAGATCTCTTCACCTCCCACAGGAATCATCAATTGGAAAAGTTTTGTTCAAGGACCTTTCATCCAAAGGCCTGGAGAGTGGACGCCCTTTCATTCAGTTGGACAGCATGGACAGTTTACGCTTTCCCACCTCTGCCACTTCTGCCCATGGTGCTCTTGAAAGCAAGAGCAGACAGACCAAAGATGATACTGATTGCTCCAGACTGGCCAAGACAACACTGGTACCCACTCCTGAGGAGCCTAACACATACTCCTCCCTGGCCCCTACCTCTAATGCCTCTTCTGATGACTCAGCACAGCTACAAAACTCTTCACAGTCAGCTGAAAACACTCAATCTCGCTGCATGGAAAATTCCTTAACACCACAACAGACCCTACTCCCCAAAGAGGTGCAGGATGTCATTTTAGAGGCCAGAAGGCCATCTACTAGAAAGACTTACTCCGCAAAATGGAAACGGTTTTGCTCTTGGAATGAGAAAAAAGGCCAGGACCCTAGAAAACTGAATTTGCCTCAGGTATTACAGTATCTAGCTGAGCTGCTGAACAGTGGACTTTCATTTTCCTCCATAAAAATCCATGCCTCAGCCATTTCTGCAGAATTCAACACGGATCCACCCTTATTCTCTCACCCACTCCTAAGACAGTTCCTCAGAGGTTGCTAAGAATATAAGACCACCAAGGAAACAACCAGTGCCAGCCTGGGATCTTAATTACATTCTAGAAAAATTAACATTGCCTCCCTTTGAACCAGCTGCCTCAACAAATTTGCAATATTTGTCCTGGAAAACAGCTTTCCTTCTGGCCATTACCTCAGCTCGTAGGGTTTCGGAACTACAAGCCCTCATGGCTGTGCAGCCCTTTCTCATCTTCCATCAGGACAGGGTTTCCCTTCGAACCAACCCATCATTTATGCCTAAAGTGGTATCCAGGGTAGCTTTAAATCAAGCCATACACTTACCTACCTTTTACCCCAATTCTCAAAACAAAGGGGAAAGGCTGCTACACTCCTTAGACATCCATAGACAGCTACGTTATTATTTGGACAGAACAAAGCCTTTTAGGAAATCAGAACAACTTTTTGTGTCCTATGCTGTAGGAGCTCAAGGGAAGCCAATTACCAAACAGACAATTTTAAAATGGATAGGCCACTGCATACGGTTTTGTTACTCCTATCATGGAAAATCTGTCCCTACAGGCATCAGATCCCACTCCACCAGGGCCACAGCTACCTCTACAGCCTTCCTCAGAGGAGTTCCTACCAAAGATATTTTAGAGGCAGCCACTTGGAGTTCTGTGCATACCTTCACAAAACACTACCACCTGCCTTTATATTCCAAAACTAGAGCAGGCTTTGCCACTGCTGTGTTGCAGGGCATTCTAGCTCATCCCAGTTCCACCTAGTGCCTACCACCCTGTGCGTAGCTTTGGGATTCTACCCATCTGTGATTACTGCAGCTGTATGCACGATGAACATAGTACAGTTTTGTACCTACCATAAATGTAGAAGTTCGAGTGCTAATACAGCTGCAGTACAGTTTTCCCTCCCTCCTTCCCCTCTTGGTAAAGGCCTAGGGCCTAACCCGTCTTCATACAACCTGATTGGGTTATCCTTCTATGGTATATTTGCTTGCAACTACTGATTTTTGATTATATTGCATTGCATGTATATAAATATAATTTATGTATTGCCTTCCTACTGGGGGCACCTGACATCTGGGGCAAGAAAGACTGAAGAAAATGGCGTCGGCTGTGTCTTATATACCCCTGCCTCACTGACGTCAGGAAAGAAAGTGACAGCAACCGATGCCGGACCTAGACTTTGGAATTCGGCCGACCGAGGACCCGCCTGGCGGCAGAGAACCCATCTGTGATTACTGCAGCTGTATTAGCACTCGAACATCTACATTTATGGTAGGTACAAAACTGTACTTTCCCCTTCCTCTGGTCTCATCTCAAATATCCTCAATGGATACTGGAACCCAAACCAGACCTCCTTTCTCACCCAAAACTAGGACTCCACCCCAGTCTCCCCACACTCAAGTTAAATGCATGGTTTCCATGATTGCTAGAGGGTCCAGGTTCTCTTCTCCAGTCAAAGCTGTCATTTTGGCCTCTGAAAATGCATCTGCTTAAAAAGGTGTATAAGAGTAAGTGGAAAAGATTTTCTATTTCAGCTGCCAATAATCATATTGACCATTTTTCAATTCCTGTTCCTTCGATTCTGTCCTTTCTGGAATCTTTATATAAGTAAGGTTCTAGTTTTGCGACTGTTAAACTCCAGTTGGCAGCCATATCCAACTTCCATTCAGGATTATCTTCTGGATCTGTTGCTTCAGCTAGGTTATGTAAAGCCTTTCTGAAAGGTATTTTTCTTCTTAGATCTCCAGTCAAAGACCCAATACCTCTTTGGGATTTGACTGTTTTACAAGCCTTGACCCAAAGCCCCTTAAAACCGGCTAATGACTGTGACTTGAAATATTTATCCTGGAAGTCTGCTTTACTCGTTGCCATTACTTCAGTGAAAAGGGTCTGCAAATTATAAGTTCTATCATCCAAACCTCCCTACATCATTTTTCACGAAGATCGGGTTTCCCTCAGTACTAATCCTTCGTTCATGCCAAAGGTCGTCACTTCAACTAATGTAAACCAATGCATTCAGTTGCCAGTGTTCTTTCCTAACTATTCCAACAAAGAATACCTGCTACATTCTTTAGATGTTCACAGGCAGCTACGTTTTTACCTCCATAGGATGAAACAGTTCAGAAAATTGGAGCAGTTATTTGTCTTTTTCACCTAATCCTAAAGGTCAGGCAGCATCAAAAGTGACAATAGCTAAGTGGATTACTAGTTGCACTTCCTTTATTTATGAAAAGAAAGGTTTGAAGTTGTCTTGTCCCCCAAAAGCCCATTCAGCAAGATCCACTTCTGCGTTAGTGTTTTTTTTGTCTAGGGTTCCCACTGATGACATTTATGCTGCAGCCACCTGATCTAAGTCTCATACCTTTGTGACCCATTATAAGTTAGATATGGTTTCCAGAAGCAGAACATCCTTTAGATGTTCTTCATTCCACATTGCTGCAGTCCTAACTATTGGGTAGTCCGCTGTCCAGTCGGCCCGAATACCAAAGTATATGGCTGAAGTCGGTCAGGGCGCATTAGACTGACGTCAGTACGTCAGGGTACTAATGCGCATGACCGACGTCATATCCTCAGTCTTTTTTGCCGCATGGTCCGATGCAGAAGCAATTTTGCGAGTGCAGGTTGGCGTTCTGAAAGTTTCTGAAGTCAGAGTTTCAGACCGAATCAAAGTTGGCTAAGTACCCCGAGTGGGAATATTTTGGTTTTTTCTTGCCTCAGTATTTAACCGGATGTCAGAAAAAGTGAATAACTGTATTTCTTGTGGGAAACAGATACCTCATAGGGATTACCATACTTTGTGTATACCTTGTTTAGGGCCTGAGCACGACGTTGTTGGATGCCGCTCTTGTGCTAGATTTAACAAACGCACTATTAAGAGAAGGTTAGACTGTGCCAGGTTAGTGTTTGGGAAGCGTTGTAATTATAAAATGCCGCCGGATGCTCCGGCCGCTTCGCTAAAAAGCAAAGATAAAGCAGCAAAGCCTTGGTGGAGGAACCGACAGTCCCAGACGTCGGTTCTTTGGAAGGCTCAGTGGAGCCGGAGGTTTTGCCAGGTGTCTCTTTGGAGTCTCAGGAAGAGACTTTACTGTTACAGGATGTATCCTCTCAGGAAGTAGGCCAGGCTGAGGGGCTTCTCAGGTGGCTGTTCTTCCCTCTCTTCCTAAGGTGGTTAGAGCCTCTCCTTCAGTTTCCAAGGCTTCTTTGAGGGGCAGGCCAAGTTTAGCTTCTGTGGGGTTTCTCCTAGTACTTCAGGATCTTTGCCTAAGAAACATATGCTTAAAATGGCAGAGGATTTGATTACTATGATTAGGGGTTCTATGCCCCCTCCTGATAAGAGGCCTAGGGTGGAACCTGAGTTTGAGAGTTTTGAGCAATGCTCGGAGGCTTGAGTCTTGACGGTTGAAGACTTGCAGGAGTACCCTCCTTATTCTGATTCTGATGTGGATGATTCTACTCCTTCTGCTTCTCCTCCTGAGGATTTTTCATTTTCAGAGACTCTGCATTCCATGAGGGAGCATTTTAAATGGGAAGGTCAAGATTTCTCTGATTCCAGGAAAAGGCTTAGGGAATTCTTGTTTTTACCCCAGCATAGGCCTTTGGCTATACCTCCTGTTTTGAATGTGGTGGAAGATGTGTTTGCAGAGGCTTCCCTGAATCCTGATTCTTTGCCTCCTGCCCCAGTTAAACCGGATAGGTATTATAGGGTGCCTGAAGCTCATAAGTATCTTTTTAAGAGTCCTAGGGCAGACCCAGAAACTGTCTCTCAGGGGCCTAAAGGTGTGAAGGCCTCAGTTGTTAAAAATTCTGTCCCTCCTGATAAAGAGGCAAGGGCTTTGGATAGATGGGGAAAGAAAGTGTATACTTCTTCCACTTTAGCCATGAGGGCATTGAATTGTCAGTTTCACATGTTAAAATATCAGAATTATCTTCTTTCACAGTTGAAATCTAAGGTGGATGCTCTGGCTGAAGGTATTGAGTGTAAAGAGTTGCAGGATTTAGTTCATGTGTCTGAACAGGTTGGTAAACATTCTTTGCAGTGTGGTTTTGATGCTGTGCAGGCCTCCTCCAGGGTGGCTGCCACTGGTTCTGTTCTTCGTAGGCACGCCTGGCTGAGAGATCAGAATTTAGCTGAGCATGTTAAGACAAGGATTTTGGATGCTCCTTTACAGTCTGATGTGTTGTTTGGTTCGCCTGTGGAAGCAGTTTTGAAGAAAATGGAGGACAAGGCTAAGTCTATGCAAACTGTTAAAGATTTTTAACAGGTGCAGCCTCCAAGTTTAGTAGAAATTGGCCTACTAAGGGATGGACTTATCCTGCTTATGATTCCCAGTCTAGGGGTAGGTCTAGACGTGGTAGGGGCAGAGCTCAGGGTTCTTTTAGGCCTAGGACAGGGAGTTCCCCTGCTCAGACTTCTGGTGAGGGCAGGGGTCAGTCCTTTCGTAAGCAGACCCAATGACCTACCTTTTCAGCTGCCAGTACATTCTCGCCTGGCAGCACCTTTGGGAGGAAGGCTGTCTCTTTTCAAAGAAAATTGGGATTTAATTACCCAAGACAGATGGGTTCTGGATATTATTCACCACGGTTACAGGTTTTATTTCCATACCTTGCCTCCTTTCAAAGGCATGCCAGACATTCCTCCTCTTCAAAGGACAGAGGCTCACAAGCAAATTTCTCTGTTGCTCCAAATAGGGGCCATTCAGTCAGTTCCTGTGCCGCCAGGGGCCTAGGATTTTATTCTCGCCTGTTCCTAGTACCAAAGAAGGGGAACACGTGGAGACCAATTCTGGATTTATCTATCCTCAACACTTATCTGGACATTCCCAAGTTCAAAATGTTGACGTTACAACAGCTTTTACCTCTGCTGGGCAAAGATCACTGGATGGTAACTTTAGATCTCAAGGAAGCTTACCTTCATGTGCCAATCAGACTAAGTTGCAGGAAGTATCTGCGTTTTCGAGCTGGAAATTCTCATTATCAGTTCTCTGCATTGCCCTTTGGCTTATCTACTGCCCAGAGTATTCACAAAGGTTCTGGCTCCAGTGATAGCTTACTTCAGGCTAAAAGGAATCCAAATCTATCCTTACTTGGACGACTGCCTGATTCTGGCTCAAGAAAAAGAAGATCTTCTACAGCATCTGAAATTTGTCATAGCAGTGCTAAGATGCCTAGGGTATTCTGTGAACGAAATAAAGTCCAGTCTAGTACCCTCTCAAGACATGTGCTTTCTGGGTGTGAGACTGAATACAGCAGCCCAGATGGGCCTTTTTACCCCGGACAAACAAAAGAATCTTTCCAGTTACTTCCATCATCTATCTCTTCAGTCCGGGCTGACTGCAAGGACAGTCCTTCAAGCCTTAGGGTTCATGGCATCTTGTATTCTGGTGCTTCCCAATGCCAAACTGCATATGAGGAAGCTACAATGGTATCTCAAAATCTGTGGACACAGCACTGCCAGGATTTGGACACTGTCATTCAAATAATACCTTGCATTCAAAAGGAATTTTTGTGGTGGGCTCAGGAATGTCACCTAAACAAGGGACTCTCTGTGACCCGGCCAGAGGCAAGTCAGATTCTAACGACAGATGCCTCAGATGTTGCTTGGGAGCTCATCTAAATGGAAAGTGGATACAAGACAAGTGGCCTGCCAGACTACAGCATCTACATATCAACATGAAAGAGATGTTAGCAGTTCAGTTTGCATTAATGGCTTTCAAGGAGTTACTTCTTCCAGGGCAGGTGTTGATTCTAACAGACAACACAACTGTCATGTGGTACATCAACAAACAAGGGGAACACATTCTTACCCATTGTGCAGACAAGCAATGATTTTATGGGAGACTGCGCTCAGTCTGCAACTAACTCTTCAGGCAAGGTTTCTGCCGAGCACAGAACTCCTTAGCAGATGTATTAAGCAGACAAATCATGGATCCCCACGAGTGGAAACTGGATCTTCATGTATTTCAAAAATTGACAGTGTCATGGGGAACTCCAGACATAGATCTGTTCGCTTCTCCACTAAACCACCAGCTGCCAAAGTTTTGCACGAAAGGATTTCATCACACAGCTTGGAAAGTGGATGCTCTTTCTTTCAGTTGGAAAAATCTTCATGTGTATGCCTTTCCACCTCTGCCTCTTCTTCCAAAGGTGCTTCTAAAAGTCAGACAAGACAAGCCACGGATGATTTTAATAGCTCCAGATTGGCCTCTGCAGCACTGGTACCCATTACTACGGAGTCTGGTAAGGAAGCCTCCATGGCCTTTACCCTTGATTCCACACCTGTTGTCTCAGAGGGACGGTCATCTGCTCAATGTCAAGCTTCACTCTCTACATCTAACAGCCTGGCATATTCTGTTCTGAAAGACAGCAGGTGTCAGCTTCCTCAACAAGTTTTAAATGTGATTATGGAAGCCAGAAGACCTAGTACAAGGAAAGTGTACGCAGAAAAATGGAAGAGATTTTTGTTTTGGAGTGCAGCAAACAATTTGGAGATTACTGAGCCTAATTTGAGTGTGGCTCTTCAATATCTTACTGAGTTACTGGACAAAGGTTTGTCTTTCTCTTCCATTAAGATTCATGCTGCAGCTATTTCAGCTCACTATGATTGTGACCCACCATTGTTTTCGCATCCTTTGTTCAAGCAATTTCTTAGAGGGGCAAAGAATATAAGACCCCACGTAGAGCTCCTACTCCTGCTTGGGATCTCAATTTTGTGTTGGAGAAACTTACTCTACAACCTTTTGAGCCTGCGGCTACTGCTGAATTGAAATACTTGTCATGTAAGACTGCTTTTTTGTTGGCCATTACTTCTGCAAGAAGGGTTTCTGAGTTGCAGGCCCTTATGGCAGTGGAGCCTTTTTTGATTTTTCATAAGGATAGGGTATCTTTACGTACTAATCCTTCCTTTATGCCTAAGGTGGTTTCTAGTGTGGCTTTAAACCAAACTCTTCATTTGCCTACCTTTTATGCAGATCCCCAAAATAAAGGGGAAAAGATTTTGCACACTTTAGATGTACACAGGCTATTGCGTTATTATTTGAGCAGGACTAAGGATTTTAGGCAGTCTCAGCAGTTGTTTGTTTCTTTTGCTTTGACTTCAAAGGGCAAGCCTGTGTCAAAACAAACTATTTCTAGGTGGATTGGGTGTTGCATTACATTTTGTTATTCCCATCATGGCAAGGAGATTCCAGCTGGGATTAGGCCTCATTCCACTAGGGCTACTGCCACTTCCACAGCATTTCTAAGGGGGTGGCAACTAAGGATATTTTGGAGGCAGCTACTTGGAGTTCAGTGCATACTTTCTCTAAGCATTATCACCTTCCTCTCTACTCTAAGTCTAGGGCTGGTTTTGCCACAGCTATTTTGCAAGGCATGTTGTCAGTTCCTGCTTCCTTATGATTTGCCAGCCTCCCTTACCTCTGCTTTGGGATTCTACCCAATAGTTAGGACTGCAGCAATGTGGAATGAAGAACATAGTACAGTTTTGTACCTACCATAAATGTAGATGTTCGAGGATCCACATTGCTGCAGTCCAATTTACCCTCCCTCCTTCCCTCTGTGTTTAGGGGTGGTTGTGTAGGTGAGGTTATATTCTGCTAATTGTGTATATATTGTATATATATATTTTTGGTGCAGGTATTTTGGGAGTTTTTGTTTTTGGCCTTATCTTTTCAGGGTCTTCTGACATCTGGGGCAAGAAAAGACTGAGGATATGACGTCGGTCATGCGCATTAGTACCCTGACGTACTGACGTCAGTCTAATGCGCCCTGACCGGCGTCAGCCATATACTTTGGTATTCGGGCCGACTGGACAGCGGACTACCCAATAGTTAGGACTGCAGCAATGTGGATCCTCGAACATCTACATTTATGGTAGGTACAAAACTGTACTTTCCTCAGTGTTGCGGCATATCCTTCCTTGAGGCCACCCAAGAAGTCATATAGCTGGAGACTCTGACCCATCAGTGAAGCAGAATGTGAAGGACAGCATCAGATTTATTAGTTATGTACTTAGTATAGCTTGATATCTGTGTTGTCCTCTTCTCATTCTGCTTCACCTTCCCACCCAACCATCCCCCTCTGAAATGCTTTGGTTGTAGAGGATCTAGAACAGCTTTTGTTGGAACTTATGTTACAGGTTGAGCTCTTGGTTCCTTTTTCTTCTCTGTCCTGTTTATAGGGGCAGCAAACTCAATCTGAAGAGACTGGGCTAGGGGTGGAGGATTATGGATAAGGGAAGAGCTTGAGCCTGGAAACTGATGTCTGTGGGAGGCGGACGATCTGTAAACCATCAGTGAAGCAGAGTGAGAAGAGGACAACAGATAACAAGTTAAGACCAAGCAAAACACTGGTAGCACAAAATAAACTGAAAAATAATTAACTGGACTGAATAGTAGAACCAGGACACAATCCAGACGAACTTCTGTGATACAGAAGTGATCGATTTATTGGTGCTTCCTAGTACCTCGGCAAGTACGCCTTCAATGGGAATAAAATTCAACACCAATACATCCACTTTAAATAGCACTTCCAAATTGCTTAATTGTGTGTTAATAACATCATTATCCAACTTAATTGATTCCATAAGAACAATTTAATGTGAGGATACACAAACATGTTCTGAAATTAGTATGAAAGTTAAAAAGAAGAACAAAAGAGCCAACCAAATAGAACCTTGCAAGTGCTTATATAGAACCAAAGAACCATATTAAATAAACATTTAATTCATATTAACATTTAGCTCCTGGTTCAAGCCTTTAGGATGAAGTGTATTAAAATTAATACTAAATTTGGCCTCCAATTTACTACTTTTGTTCAAAAACTCCTCTCCCTGTGTGTAAAACAGTTTTGTCAAGATGCAAAAAAATAAACTAGCTCCTGAACCCCCATGGGCCATGTGGAAGTGGTGGGCTGTAGGACTCTCTAATCTACGATTTCTGATATCCCCTGGATGTTTCATTATTTTATTTTTAGCCATCCTCCTGGTATGTCCTACGTACCATCTAGTTGGTGTACACCCACAACCGAGGAAGTAGACAACCCCACATGACCTGCAAGTAAAATGGTCCCTTGCTGTATATCTAACATTGTTTATTTTGGTTCCATTAAGGTTTTTTAACCTACTACAGACCGTACATCTACCACATGCAGACCTTCCCTTCCAACCACTTCTCATTAAAGGTCTCTTCAAATTTAGCAGTTCCTTTAAGTTAAGAAACCTACTGTAAGAGAAAAATCAGTCTATCAGGGAACAAATGCCCCAGAGTCTCATCCTCACAGACAATGGACCAAAACATGTTCACTAATTTCTTAAGTATCATCATTAAGGGAGAAAATTTAGAAACAAAAATATCCTGTTCCCCTTGTCATCCTGTCTAGGCCCTTCTGTAACTAATCTTCTGACACCTGCATACCTTACATCACTTATGCCCCAAACCTAAATATCAGGGATATCAGAAATCACATGGCCCATGGGGGTTCAGGAGCTGCTGCCAAAAATTTGCACATACAGCTTTAGAAAGTGACAAAGGCTTAATAAATTAAAATTCCACTGCTTATTGAGGAGATTATATACAAGTAAAGAAATATTTTTAAATGTAGTCAGAATGAAAAACAGCCAATAAAATCACGGCAACAATTAAAAATAGAATATCCTTTCTGATTGAGGGGACCACACATGGTCTTTCAATAAAGTGTCAGAAGACATATTCCGCAAGTAGGGGTAGACTTGCTGCAATCTTTTGTTTTTTGTGCCTCCTTTGAACAACAAATGCAGCAGCTACTTTGCCCTGATCCCCCCAAGCGAGGAGCCCCTGAGGGATTCTCTCACTCATAATTGGCCTCTTGGTCTATTATATGCCTTTCATCTGACCCCACTGATCCCCAAATTACTACAGAAAGCAAACAGGTTGAAAAGAGAGAAGTAATTCTCATTGCCCCATATTGGCCTCGAGCAATCTGTTTTCTCTTTCTCTGGTCTCGCCTACGGAGAAAGCCATGGATTCTGGATCCAGTTCCAAAACTTCTTTCACATCCAACAGGAATGCGTCATCCAAACATTCAGTGTCAAGCTGACAGCTTGGTATCTCCTTCCGCTGATAGCCAGACAACTTATGCTGTCCTCACCAGTGTGCCGTATTCTACTCTCCTCCCATAGGCTGTCTACTTGAAAGTTGTAAAGCAGTAAATGGAGGAGATTCATTCATTGGTCTCAACAAAACAATGCAGATCATTTTTTCAGCTTTTATGTGCAGTATTTTAGAGTTTTTAGCACAGAAGTTTAATGAGGGGGCAGCTTATTCTACTATAAAAGTGCAGCTAGCTGAAATTTCTAACTTTCACACTCGATTTGATGGTTTCTCCCTTGCTTCACATAAACTATGCCATGCCTTCTTGAGAGGAACGCTTTTACTCAAGCCCCCTTACAAAGATCCTTCACCACCTTGGGACTTAAATCTAATATTACAGAAAATTATACAGCCTCCTTTTGAACCAGCAGCTACCTGTCACCTTAAATTTCTCTCTTGGAAAACCATATTTTTGGTAGCCATCACGTCTGCAAGGAGAATTTCTGAGATTCAAGCCTTGTCATCCCAACTGCTATATTTAATCTTTCACAAAGACAGGGTAACTTTATGTGCTATTGTATTTAATTTATTTTATTTATTTATTGCAGTTGTTTACTGGGAATGTCCACTGGGCCTAAAAGTGACCATTTTCAGTGGATGTCCGAGGAGAAAAACTCCAACAAGAACATAGATACAGAAAATGTTAAACATTAATTATACAAATGTAGATACAGTGTTACAGATAGTGATTACAGTAATTTATACAAAATATATACATACAAGCAGGAATTTGTTGGTTGCCAGATGAATTCAGAGAATTATAAGCAGAGATATGTTAATCACCATTATTGTACCAGTATCAACAAGTGATAAAAATAATAATTATGGAGAAAATATCATCAGTCAGCAGTTGCAAAAAGCATGTTTAGTTTAGTTATCATATAAGGAGAAGGAGGAGGTTAGATTATAGAGCAGATACATAGCCAGGAAAGGTTGAGATGATTTTTCAGTATTTGCTTGAAGGTGGTGGTGCTGCCTGTGTTTCTTGTAGAAGGTGGAAACAAGTCCCATAGTTTGGCAATGGTGAAGCAATAGATCCTTCTTTCTTACAGATAGTTTCAGATACTATCAACCAATCCATTAATCTGACAGTTTTCTTCTCTAACTTCATCAATAAAGGTGAATATATGCTGCATTTACTAGATGTTCATAGGCAACTATGCTTTTACCTTTCTAAAACAAATGACATAAGAAAACAAAGCTAATTGTTTGTGTCTTTCTCAGAAAATAGATTGGGTCTTCCAGTGACCAAGATGACTGTAGCTAAATGACTTACGGACTGCATCTCTTATGTTTATAAGAGTCAAGGTTTAGAACTACCAAAGTTTGCTCAGGCTAACTCCACTAGAGGAGTGGCCACTTCTTCAGTTTTTCAGTCTAGAGCATCCATGGATGACATTTGTGTTGCAGGAAACTGGGTTACCTCTCATACCTTTATTGCTCACTACAAGTTAGATTTGGTTTCTAGGGGTAGGGCCTCTTTCAGTTCAATGGTTCTGAAGAATATCCTCCCATAAGGCCACTCAGGAATAAAGGTAGCTGGGGACTCTGTCCCAAGTGTGAGGACAAAGTGAAAATTGACATCAAATAAAATAGCTATGTATGCACCATAACGTTCCATCTGTGTTGTCCATTTTCACTTTTTCCTCACAAACCCACCCATCTTCCCTTGCTGGCTTCTGGTTGAGTGAGTTGATCTAAATTTGTTATTGGCTATGTTAAAAAGTCAGAAATGATCTTATCCTTATTTAAAAGTATTTTCCTATTTTATCTTTTCCTTTGATTATGCAAACAAGATCTGAGATGATTAGGAGAGGGAGGCATTGTGGGTAAAGGAGGGTGTTCAAGAGCTTTTTGGTTGCCCCGAGCTGTTGCAACGGCTGAGTCAGATCCAAACCTAGGTGTGAGGAAAAAGTGAAAATCGACAACACAGATGGAATGTTATGGTGAGTACATAACTATTTTCTCATATCAATACCTAGCAAAAATATCCCCATAAATCATTCTAGGTCCTTCATTTTGTTTAAAAAATCTGTGGAGTGTTTGATGTATGATTCAGTTTTAACCACTTCTTTAAATAAAGTCAAATGCACGTTTTCAGAAAACGAATAACTTTGCAAACTGGTAATTTGGGCTAACTTGGAGGGTCTTCAGAGTTTTTATGAACATTGAGCAAGGAGTGCAACTTGAGGATTTTATAGTTTGCCAGTAGTACCTTATGTTGTCCATTTCATTCTTCCTCATGACTGGGTCTTAGGATCCAATATAGGATCTGATCCAGACATTCCAAAAGACTGAAGCTTCAAGTCTCAAGCTCCTCCCACAACGACAATGCCTTGCATCAGCCCTACCTCTTCAGATCTTGTGTACCGCCTTCCTGGATAGAAGCGATTGCGATAGTCTTGAACTTCTTTGACAGATAAGTTTAATATTTTTGGTTATTTCTTCTAATTTTTCTTCCTGTACTTACAGTTCTCTTATTTTTCAATCTCCCCTCCTGACCTTAGTGTTTTAAGTAGGTAGTTCCTTCTTCCCTGTTCCTGCCTCCTGTATGGCTCTTTGCCTGTGTCCATTTTTCTGTTCTACCCTTCTACCTTTTTTTTTTTTCTCTCTTCTACCCTTCTACTTTCCTTTTTAAAAAAAAAAAAAGCTTTCCCGGTATCTCTGTTTTTGCTTTTTCAGCTGTTGTTCCTTGCTGCTACTGTAGGTTTTTGTGTGCTTGTGCATGGGTGTTTGTGACCCTTCTGCATCATTGTGTGTGTGTGTGTGTGTGTGTGTGTGTGTGTGTGTGTGTGTGTGTGTGTGTCTGGTTTGTTAATCACAATGTCAGACAAACCTACAGGCTTTAAGTGCTACACCTCTTGTGGGCACAAAATTCCGAATGCGGGTGCCCATGAGAGGTGTGTCTATTGCCTGGGTGCCTCTCAGAACAGGACTGTGACATTTGTATGGGATTCAAACCCCCCTGCGCATTACTGGGTTGCTGCAATAAGCTAATTTTGAGAGGGCTTTTACCTTCATCTGGAGCTCAGACACCTACTAAACCTGGTGTATCCAAACAACCCAAGAAGCATTCCCCTTCAGTTTCCCTGGGAGTCTCAGCTTCAGCTCCTGACAAAAGACAAAAGTTGTCGGCTCCATCCTTTTCAGATCAGAGGAAGAGCAGACCTTCCTCAGAGTAGAGGAGCTCCTCGGATCCAGCACTTTTTTCACCAGACATGACTTCTCCAAGGATCCAACCTGCTTTGGATCCTAAGACTTTGGATCCCAAGGTTTTGTCAGATCCATCAGTAGTACTGTTGATTCAAAGTTCCCCATCACCATCTGGGGTCCTTCTTGTATCTGAAGGTTTCGGATTTGAGATGTAGGAGACGTATACCGAGGCATGGGAAGTCTCCTTCTCTGACCAAGTCTTTCCATTCTTCAATTTCTTCCAGGTCCTCTAGGCCTTTCCATTCTGAAATGGACATGATGATGCAGAGTTTGCTCAAGGCTCAGATTGAGATGGAACTCTTACAGTCTTCAATGCATCTTGGATCCATGAGAGCCCCATCACCCTTTCTATCAGCTCCTGTTCTGATCGGACCACCCACGTCAGCACCCTAGAGTCTAGATATTTTGAGAGAGACATCATCAGAGATGAGGATAGTACTTTCCTTGACTCTGTCATTGTGCCAGACTGACTCATCTGTGAGGCTTTTGGAGCAGGGTGGGTCTCGGACTTGAGGTGTCAGCACCACCTCTGGGGGGGGGGGGGGGTTCCAGATCTGACCTTGATGGATCTGTCTCTTCCCCTCGAGGCTTCAGCTCTTGACAGTTTGAGACTAGTATGGTCTGGAGGCGATGAGTGAGGAGTGACCTCTTCCCTGTCTCCTAGGACTATTTTGGCTCCGATGAGTGACAGACAGAGAGAGAGAGAGAGAGAGAGCTCCGAGTTTGTCGGCTTTCCAGGTGATGGAGATGGCATTCTGTAGGCCTAGAGATGCATCCCCCCCCAGTAACATATGCAGTCCTCATCCCGTCTGAGCCTTGATCCCAGTTGTCCTGTGAACAGTCAGCCCATTCAGGAGGTCCTCCAGTCCACCCGTGTACAGGGGGTCACTTCATCTTCCAAGTCCTCCTTGACTATCCCACAGAGGAGGAATATCAGAAGAGGATGTGCAAGAGGAAGCATAAAGACTCCCCTTTGGAGTCCTTGACTGAGGATACCGATTTCAATGAGAGAGAAGGATCTCCTCATTCTCCACCCGACAACATCTCCTTCAGAGATTTTCTAGAGATCATGAAGCAAAAAGGGTGAATGGTTTTCCAAAACTCTTCCTTCTGTGGAATTGGTGTTTCTGGAGGCATTCAGAACAGGCCCATCTACTTACTGGATGACTCCACTGGCAGATGAGCTTATTGACCTGGTCTTCTGCTGGACTTGGAAAGAGCCAAACAGTGTGGAACCCATCCCTAAGTGCACTGACAGGTTTCTCAGTCCCCCGTTGGATCACTCTCTTCCAAAGGTATTGCAGTGGATGCCATAATACTGTCAGTGGCCACGAAGAAGAAGATAGTAGAACAGAGTTCCTCTGTCCACCCCCCGAACAAGGAGTTCCGGGCTTTGGAGAGACACGGGAAGTGCGTCTACTCTCAGCAACTTTTGCGCTTTGATAACTTAAGTACATGGCAGACTTCACGCATCTTCAGAGGGAATTGGTCAAGGAACTCACCAATTCTCTCTCAGAATACATGCCAGACGAGGACCTCAACAATGTTTCTCCCCAACTGTTGACTCTTGCTTCCTTGTCCAATTCATCGATGAGGTTGATTTCCAATGCCGTGGAATGGACCTCTCAAGCTGCCAGGTCAGGCATAGCCCTTAGGAGACATGCCTGGTTGTGGCTTTGCAGGTTTGTAGAACCCTTTTAGGAGTCTTTTACTAATGACCCCTTCGGTGGCTCCTCCTTGTTTGGACAATTGGTTAAGGCAACAGTCACCCACTCTGAGCAAGAGGGAAAGATGCTATCTGCTGTAGGGTTCAAGATGTTCTTCATGTTTCACTGTTGCAGTCATTACAATTGGGTAATCTGCTGGCAGGTTGCCCTCAAGTCGGCCTGAATAACAAAGTCTTGGGTCCTGCGTCGGTTGCTGTCTCCTCTTCCATGATGTCAGGTCGTCTGGGGTATAAAATGTGCAGCTGATGCCATTTTATTCAGTCTTTCTTGCTGTGCGGTGCCCGAAGCAGAAGCAGTTCGCAGGTGCCGGTCGGCCGACTCCTGAAATTTTCGCATTCGAGTTTCAAAACCGAAGTCTTCAACTAAATTTAAGTACCCCATTGGGGAAACTTTTTCTTGCTTCTACCGATGTCAGTAAAATTGATAATTGCATTACTTGTGGGAAGCAAATACATCATAAGGATTTGCATTTGTACTGTATTCCTTACCTAGGCCCAGATCATAACATGCCTTGCTTTCGGTTTTGTGCTAGATTTAACCAACGCACTATTAAGTGTTGATATACTTTTGCTTCTAAATATTTTGGATCAAGATTTAATTACCCTGAAATGTCGTCGGTTAGCAATCTGACTACCGGAGTTCACAAAAAACGCAAAGAAAAAGCCAGTCGCCGGTTCGCCTGTATGCAGTGAGGCACTTTCACGGCCCCTGATACCCGCTACTTTTGAGTCGCAGGCCTCTACTGAGATCCATGCGGAGTTTGGTATGCTGCAAGATTCTCAGAGTATTGAACCTGCGGATGTCTCTTCCTTGGATGGGTCCGGAGCCACTGAGCAGGCACCGGCTTCTGAGGGTGTTTTCAGGCCTCAACATTTTTATATAAAACCGATGCCAGCCTCAAAAACAAGATCAAAAACATCTTCTATGTCTAAAAAACCACTGCATGAGCCACTTGCTCAGGGCCCTATGCCTAAAAAACAGATGATCAAAATGGCTGAGGACTTAATTACCTTGATCAGGGGTTCCCAACCCCCCTTCTAAGAGGCCTAGGCAAGGCACTGATTATGAATCTTCAGATCAGGTTTCCATTTCTTCTGATTTCTCTTCTGATCAGGAATTTTCTATTCCGCCCTATGAGGATTCTGATGCAGAAGAATCCATCCCATCTGCATCTCCTTCTGAGGATTAATCTTTTGGAGAAACCTTGTGTACTTTAAGGGAACATTTTCACTGGGAGAGTCAGGATTTCTCTGAATCAAAAAAGAGGCTTAGGGATTTCCTTCTTCTTCCTCAGCATAGGCCTTTGGCAAAACCTCCTGTATTAGACATTGTTGATGATGTGTTTTCGGAATCAAGCATTGCTTCTAATTCCCTACCTCCAGCTCCTAGTAAGCCAGACAGATATTACAGGGTTCCTGACTCCCACAAATTTCTATTCAGAAATCCTGATCCTGAGACTATTTAACAGGGTCCCAAGTGTGTAAAGGCCTCTACAGTCAAAAATCCTACCCCCTTTGATAGAGATTCCAGGGCGGTGGATAGATGGGGAAAGAAGGTTTATACGTCTGCAGCATTGGCAGTTAGGGCCTTAAACTGCCAGTTTCATATGCTTAAATATCAACAGCAGGTTATGGCCTTATTGAAACAGAAAATGATGTTGATTTCTGATTGTGTGGAAAATAAAGAATTAAAGAATTATTGCATTCAGCAGAACAGGTTGGAAAGCATACTTTGCAATGTGGTTTTGATTCCTTGGAGGCCTCTTGCAGGGCCGCAGTTACTGGATCTGTGATTAGAAGGCATGCCTGGCTCAAGGAGCAAAATCTGCCTGATTATGTTAAAGCTAAATTGTTGGATGCCCCCTTGCAGCATGATACTCTGTTTGGTAATAAGGCAGAAGAGGTTTTAAAGAAAATGGAAGACAAAGCTAAATCTATGCAAACTGTAAAAGATTTCTTACAAGTGCAGCCACCCAGGTTCAGGAGGCACTGGCCTACTAAGAATTGTTCCTTTCCTGTGTCCAACAGAGCCTCTCAAGGCACTCAAAAGGCTCTAGATACCAATCACAGGGTTCTTACAGGTCAAAGCAATGGGGTACCTCCACCTCCAAATCTGGAAGAAACAGCACAACCCTACAGTAAGCAGTCTCAATGGCTTCCCTCTACCTTCATCAAGCACTTATCTTTTGGCAGCCCCCTTGGGGGGAAAATTAGCACTTCATGCTCAAAATTGGCAGTTAATTACCCAGGACAAGTGGGTATTAAACATAGTATCCCAGGGGTACATATTTAATTTCCATACTTTGCCAATTCCAAACGGTTGGCCAGATCTGCCACAAAATTAGTGGGCAGAGGCTCAGAAACAAGTTATGTCCCTCCTGGATATGGGGGCTATTCAACCAATACCAGAAAAGGAAAAAGGGCAAGGTTTTTATTCAAGACGTTTCTTGGTACCCAGAAAAGACAATGCCTGGCATCCAATTCTGGACTTATCGATTTTGAACACGTTCCTGAATATTCCAAAATTCAAAATGCTGACTTTACAACAGCTACTGCCTATGCTGGGCAGGAACACTTGGTTAGTGACTCTAGACTTAAAAGAAGCATACCTGCATATCCCAATAAGGGAATCATGCAGAAGATACCTCCGCTTTAAAGCAGGTTTTTTGCATTACCAATTCTCTGCACTGCCCTTTGGCTTATCTACTGCGCCCAGGGTAATTATAAAGTGCCTGGCAGCAGTAATTGCATTCTGCAGACAAAGAAGCATGCAAATGTACCCTTATCTGGACGATTGTCTCATTCAAGCAGAGGACAAGGACACTCTTCTTCAACATCTGGCATTTGTAAAAAGGCTTCTAACATGACTAGGGTGCACAATAAATGAAAAGAAATCCCAACTGGTACCCTCTCAAATAATTACATTCCTGGGTGCAAGCTTGAATACAATTGCGCAGATGGCTTACCTTATGTCAGACAAACAAAGGCAACTGACAACATACTTCAAACAAATGGCAACAAAAACCCAGTTATCTACAAGACAAACTCTGCAGGTTTTGGGGTTCATGGCATCCTGCATTCTACTAATTCCATATGCAAGACTGCATATGAGGAAACTTCAATGGTACCTAAAAAGTTTATGGAGTCAACATTGTCACAGTCTGGAAACAATGATTCCTGTCATTCCTTGCCTACAACGGGAGTTTCTTTGGTGGGCAGAGACATGTCACCAAAACAAGGGACTGTCATTCACTCTAACCCCTGCCACCCAAACCCTAACTACAGACGCATCAGACTATGCTTGGGGGGCCCACCTGGCGGGGAGATGCATTCAGGACAAATGGAACCCAAAACAAATGCATCTGCATATCAACCAGAAAGAGATGCTAGCTGTTCAGAATGCTCTGACAGCCTTCAAGGACTTACTTCATTCAAGACAACTACTTATAAAGACGGACAACACCACGGTTATGTGGTACATAAGCAGGGGGGGTACACGTTCCTACCCCCTTTGCAGACTAGCCATGGCATTGTGGAACACAGCTTTGACTTACCAAGTACATCTTCAAGCTCAATTCCTGCCAGGAAAACAAAATACTCTGGCAGACGACCTAAGCAGAAGTCTTATGGACCCGCATGAGTGGAAACTGGATCCACAAATCTTCAGCATGTTAACACAGAAATGGGGGAGCCCAGACATAGATCTATTTGCCTCTCCCCAAAATTATCAACTGGACAAATTCTGCACAAGGACTTATCACAGACAAGCATGGAAAGTGGATGCCCTATCCTTCTGTTGGAAAAAAACTTTCAGCCTATGCCTTTCCCCCTCTGCCTCTTCTCTCCAAGGTCTTACTAAAGGTCAGACAGAAAAAAACAAACATGATCCTAATTGCTCCGGACTTGCCTCACCAGCACTGGTACCCAATTCTAAGGAATATGTCTCAACTCCCTCCTTGGTACTTGCCTCAAATACCTCATCTACTGTCTCAGCAGAACAATCAAATTCTGCACACTTGACTCCAAACTCTGAACCTTGCAGCATGGCTGATCATTTAATTATTCAAACAACACCTCTCAGTAAGTCTGTGATGGATGTCATTTTGGAAGCCAGAAGGCCTAGTACTAGAAAATCTTATGCTGATAAATGGGAGAGATTCTGTGCTTGGAACCAAGCACAAGGAACAGACACAGCAAAGTCCAATATCCCTCAGATTTTACAATATTTGACTGAGATGCTTGACAAGGGCCTATCTTTTTCTTCAGTAAAAATCCATGCCTCTGGGCTCATTACAACACGGAGCCTCCCCTCTTTTCTCATCCCCTGCTTAAACAGTATCTTAGAGGGGTCTAAATTTTAAGGCCTCCCAGATGATCACCAACTCCTGCATGGGACCTCAATTTTGTGCTAGAAAAACTCACCCTGCCTCCTTTTGAACCAGCAGCTACTGCGGATATAAACTTTTTACCTTGGAAAACAACTTTCCTCTTGGCAATCACTTCAGCAAGAAGGGTTTCAGAACTACAGGCTCTCATGGCTGTGGAGCCTTTTATTACATTTTACCCGGACTGGGTGTCCCTCAGGACCAATCCTTCTTTTATGCCTAAAGTGGTATCCAGTGTGGCTCTTATCCAAGCAGTTCACCTGCCAACATTTTACCCAAATCCACAGAACAAGGGGGAGCGGATTCTGCATTCATTGGACGTACACAGACAACTAAGATTCTACTTAAACAGGACGAAATCTCTAAGAAAGTCTGAGCAACTACTGGTGGCATTTTCTGCAGGAACAGAGGGGAAGGCTATATCAAAGCAGACTATTTCTAAGTGGATAAGCCACTGCATTCGTTTCTGCTACTTGCACCATGGTAAACCTGTGCCCAAGGGGATCAGGTCACATTCAACCAGGGCTGCCTCTACCTCAGCAGGTTTTCTCAGAGGAGTTCCAACCAAAGACATTCTAGAAGCTGCTACTTGGAGCTCTGTTCATACCTTCACAAAGCATTATCATTTGCCTCTCTTTTCCAAATCCAGGGCAGGCTTTGCCATTACAGTTCTGTGGGGTCTTATAGCCGCTCCTAATGCTATTTAGTTCCATCCTCCCATCCATAGCTTTGGGATTCTACCCAATTGTAATGACTGCAACAGTGAAACACGAAGAACATAGTGCAGTTGTGTACACTTACCATAATGTAGATGTTCGAGTGTATTCACTGTTGCAGTCCGGGTTACCCACCCGCCATATATTCTAAAGCCTTTGTGGTGTATTTGTTTTTAGATGAAGGTAAAGTTTATGTTGTTAAAAATGCATTTACATATATTTCTTTTTATTTATATATATATATATATATATATATATATATATATATATATATATTTTTTTTCCTCCCCATTTGGGGTACACCTGACATCTGGGGCAAGAAAAACTGAAGAAAATGGTGTCGGCTGCACGTTTTATACCTCTGATGACCTGACGTCATGGAAGAGGAGACAGCAACTGATGCAGGACCCAAGACTTTGTTATTCAGGCTGACTGAGGGCAATCTGCCAGCAGATTACCCAATTGTAATGACTGCAACAGTGAATACACTCGAACATCTACATTTATGGTAAGTCTACACAACTGTACTTTTTCTTCCCCTTAGAGGCCTTTTTCAAGAAACCAGTGTAGTGGGAAGAAAATGTGGTTCAGGAAATCTTAGAGTTCTTTCCTGGACTCTTAACAAAGACTCCTCATCCAGAGGCAGAGGGTGAGGATTTAATGGCAGACACCGCCCTGGGGCAGAGGGAGTCCACAGAATCCAGGATTCAGAGAACCTTTCTCTGAGTGCTGTCAGCACTCCTGAAGCACTGCCTGGCTGTCCTACTCTGGAGGCAGTCAAGGGCAGACTTTCACTGCACTCAGATGCCTGGACAAAGCTAACAAGCAACTCCTTGGTGCTAAACATAATTTTCAGAGGTTATTAGATTCCCTTTTTCCTTCCTCCTACACCCTTCAGAAGGAATCTCCCTGATGCTCCATCCAGTCAGAGGGAGCATGCCTTACAAGAAGTTCAAAAACTTTTAGAAAAAAAGAGTCATATAACAGGACCCAGCTGAACAACAAGGATGCGGAACTTATTTACGGTTCTTTTTGGTACCAAAAAACACAGGGGACGTAAGGCTTATATTGGACCTGAGTAAGCTGAACTTATATGTTAAGAAGTCAAAGTTCTGCTTGGTGACAGTTCAGTCCATTCTGCCATTGCTGCACCAGGACGATCGGATGTGCTTAGTAGATCTCCAGGATGCATACTATTGTATAAAGAGTGACAGGCACACCAGGAGATACCTGTGCTTCAGGCTGGGAATCATTACCAATTCAGAGTACTACCCTTCGGACTCACCACAGCCCACCAGGAGTTTAAGAAATGTATGTTGGTAGTGGCAGCTCACCTAAGACGGCAAGGATTCCAAGTGTTTCCATATTTAGAAAATTGGCTGCTGATGGCACTATCAAGGCATTAATTGGTACAAGCCACGCAGTACCTGTTACACATTTTCAGTCAGTGGGGAAGAAAGATAAACTTGGCGAAGTCAAAACTGACACCTGTGCAGACGATAGAGTTTATAGGAATGCAGCTGAACACAGTCACTCAAATAGCATGCTTACTGTTACACCTTATGTCATACCTGAGGCAACAAGTTAGTCTTACTGGATATGCCCACATCCCCAGCAAGATATGTCCTAAGAACTCTAGGTACCATGTCGGCTGCCATACTTCTAGTACCGTTGGCAAGAGTCTTCATGCGAGTACTTCACTTGACATTGGCATTTCAGTGGTCCATCCTGTGTCATCCAGTAATTGCTCCCATCAAGCAGGCCTGAGTCTGCAGGCATCATCTCCAGTGGTAGCTACTGTTGGACAATCTTTATCTCAGCAGACCTTTTTCCCTTCCTCCTGCAGTGGCCACAGTGACCACAAATGCTTCCTTGTTGGTGTGGGAGGGCACTTCGAAGGAAGGTTGGTCCAAGGCATGTTGTCCCCAACAGGGACCAAGTTGCACATCAATTTTCTAGAGATGACAGAGGTTCTGCTGGCATTACAAACCTTCCAAGACATCTCCCTCTGGGAACATTAGCAATTCACATAGACAACTTGTCAGTAGTCTGGTATATCAACAAATGGGGGAACCTGGTCATACCCATTACATGGAGAGGCCATGAGAGTGTAGGAAAGGGCAGTCTCTTTAAACCACCTTCATACTGCAATGCACATTCCTGGGGAGACCAACTTTCTAGCAGACAGACTCAGCAGATCTATTCTGACTCTACACGAGGGATCCCTAAATCAATCGGTAGCGAACCAAGTCTTCCTACTATGGGGCCAACCTTGCTGCAATCTTTTTTCATCTCCCATGAACACCAAATGCAGCAGGTACTTCGCTCTGATCCCCCAAATGGGGAGTCACTGAGGGACACCATAATTCATGACTGGCCTCCAGGTCTCTGGTATGCTTACCCTCCAATCCTCTTAATTCTGAAAGTTCTGCTGAAAGCCAGCAGGTTAAAGGGAACTCTAATCCTCATTGTTCCTTTCTGGCCTCATCAGGTATGGTTCCTCTTTCTTTGGTCTCACACCAAATATCCACCATGGATACTGGATCCCAGACAGGACTTGATTTCATACTCATCAGAACTCCATCCCCCCATCCTCAGATCCGTAAGACTAACTACTTGGTTTCTCCACTTCCAGTGATTCTAAGAAAGTCCAAGCTGGCCTCCCCAGTCTGGGAGATCATACTTGCTTCCCAAAAACCTTCTACAAAAAAGGTATACAATAGCAAATGGAAGGGATTTTCAGTGTGGGCATTGAACCAGAACATTGACCCTTTTTCAGCTCCTGTCTCAGCTATTCTCCTTTTCCTAAGTTCTCTTTTTCAAGAGGGAGACAGTTTTTCTACAGTTAAGTTACAACTGGCAGTGAGTGCTAATATTCATCTCACAAATAATTCAAATGCACTAACTCACATTTCAGCATCCAAACTATGCAAAGTCTTTATGAAAGGCGTTTTTCTACTCAGGTCCCCCGATTAAAGATCTTTTCCCCTCCTTGGGATCCGACTTTTGTCCTACAAGGTCTTAGTCAAAGACCCTTTGAGCTGGCTAATTCCTGCAACATGAAATGTCTGCCCTGGAAGACCATTTTCCTTGTGTCCTTGTGGCCATTACTTCAGTCAAGCGGGTATTGGAATTACAGGCCTTATCATCTAAACCACAATATATTATCTTTCTTGAAGATACAGTTTCTCTCATGACAAATCCTTTTTTATGCCTAAAGTGGCCATGGAAACTAACATAAATTAGTCCATTCACTTTGAGCCTTTTTCTCTAACCATTCTAACAAGCATGAATATATGCATGAATATATGCTTTACTTACCTGATGTTCATAGACAGTTGCGTTTCTATCAGCACAGGACAAAGGAACATAGGAAGTCTGAACAGCTATTCATATTTTTTTTTTCACACCCAACCAGATAGGTCAAGCAGTTTCAAAAGTAGCCTTGGCTAAATAGATTACAAATTGTATCGCTACAGTTTATTCCTAGAAAGAATTGCAGTTGCCGCATCCACATGTTGATGTCCACTTCTTCAGCATTCTCAGCTTGAACTTCTATTGATGAAATTTGTGCTGCAGCTACCTGGTCAAAATCACACACTTTTCTCTCACATTATAAATTGGATGTAGTCTCCAGAGACAGAACATCCTTTGGTTCCGTGGTCTCAGGCCCACCCAGGAATTCTGTAGCTGGGGACCCTGACTCATTCGTGAGGAAGAATGAAATGGACAACATCAGATTTAGAAGTTAAGTACTTACCATAACTTGGTATATGTGGTGTCCAGTTTCATTATTCCATAGCTTTTCCAGTTGGAGCTCCAGATTAGGATGAGGTCAGTGTGTTGTGTATGTATGTATGTGTGTGTATGTGGGTGTATATATGTATATATATACACACACATACTTCTGTGTGGAGTCTGCATGTCCTCCCCATGGTCGAGTGGCATTCGAAAGACATGCGTGACTGGGCGTGCCTTCGTTGAAGGTTGGGCATCGAGCTGGCACCTCGGCACCATAAAAATCTACTGCCAATCATTAGCGGACCGGAGTTCCGCTGTGGCGACCCCTAACCAGGAAAAGCCGAAAGAAGAACAAAAAAAAAAAAAAAAACTCGCATCAGGAACTGTAGCATTCTGAAAATAATATAGGATGTGTAGTTAATTGTGCTAGACAAAAATATCCACTGTCAATTGATGAAGTCTGGGAAAAGCAGTTACAAAGAATTTCAAGTCAGATTTAAAATTGCATAGTTATGAGAATCTAAAGGATATGAGAAATTAATAGTATTATTTGTGTCATAGTTGTTAACGCAATTAGTGTTAAAACCATAGTTTCTAATAATGGTTATTGATACACTTTTATGTCCTGTACCTTTACTTTGACTGGGCAAAACTGCCACATTTATGACCCTTGTAAGACCGTTTTTGTTGTGTTTACGGCTTTTTGGAGAATGACAATTATGGTTCACAGCATGTAGTTGTGGATTAGGTTGTAAATTGTGTGCTGCCCATGATGTTCCTGTGGCTGCAGGTCTTCTACTGAATCTAAATCAGAGTCCAATTCATTAGTGCAGTCCTGGGTGATCTGCAGTTTTCAGTGCAGTTACATTATGCTTCCCAGTGGTTCAGTCTCCCTGGAACATTAATGTCCTTTTCTGATATTATCCTGGCCCTTCTCATTAGGTCTGCATTGTTGTCAACATATGAATACTTTGTTATATATGTAGATTTTCCTTTCACTTTTATGATTCTAACAGTGTTTAAGCAGAGGGCTTCCTCTGTATGTGTGTGTGTGTGTGTGTGTGTGTGTGTGTGATTTTATTTTAATCACCTCGAAATGCCGAGTGTTGACAAACTGAAAAAGACCAAAAACATAGGAGAAGAGCGAATTTCAAAAATCACTCTCTCCTTAATAATTCTTTTTGTGGGGCAGGGGGTCACCCTTCAAAAAATGTATATATACCAACTCCAAGATTGCCATACCTAGGAGAAAAGGGAATATTCTGAGAAGTAGCATCCTGGACGTGGTGTATGTAAGTCTGTTATTTGGCCATTCAGTCTTCATGTTTTGGGACTCGCTGTAGGGGGTCCGGACAATTCAAATGGTTACCCTTCCTAGCTGAAAGGAGAAAGCACTTGAGGTGAAAATTGAACACCTACCTGTCCTGAGGCTCTTGTTGGTCCAAAGAAAATGACACCAGCTTGCTATACTGAAGATTTTTGGTTAGTGTCAAAAAGAGCTTATATTTTCCTTTCACTTCTATGACTTGTAACTCTAGTCACTTAAATCTGTTTGGAGTTTTTTTCCCCCAGTTCAATCTTCAGAGTAGTCAAGTTGTTACTTTTTTTTTTTGTTAATTTGTTTAAGTTGTCCAGAAGAAAGTTGGCAGGCATTTCATTGTGTGCAGTATCTTTTCAGCAGCAGTTTTGTTTGTGTCTCACACACAGTTAAAATGTCAAACCATTTTGGAGTGGAGCAGTGGGCTACAGCTACCCAGCACTGTCAAAAAGATTTCTCTGTTTCATCAGGTAAATCAAAAGGAGTCTTTAAACTTTAAAGGCTCTTAACCCCTGAAGGTTAATGTCCAAACTGGAATACTTCCACCTAAGATACACCAAACTGGGTGGATGGGACCTCATTTAAACATCTCTTTCAAAGGATGGCACACACAGGAGTACAACACCTTGCTTGTGCTACATTGCAGTGTCTCATACATGAGTTTTGAGATTTTGTGGATTTTGGATTTATTTTGTTTTACATTAAGTACTGAGTTTATGCACAGCTTTACAGATTTGCTACTTTCATCTTCACATTTGCCAAGCTTCATGTCCTACTGCGATCCATTTTAGCTATGTTGTATATGGCCTGACATATTGTTATGGAGTAGGAAAGTTAACTGTTTTGTGTCAGCAGATATTTGCATTAATACCATATCTTCAGCAGTGTGGCTTTTGCTGGATTACAGGCTCTTATTTCTTACCTTTTTTATTGGGTACAGATAAGTGGCCTAATTGCTGACATTGCATGGAGTGATTATCCTGTCTTATAAATTTAGAGTGATTTAGTTGTTGATGGCTTCCATTTTTGTCTTGCTAAGAGGGTCAGCAGATTACATCTTGAAGTTCTTGTTTTGGCGACATATATTTTTGTTCTTTTATTGCTCTGATTCAAGAGCAGCAGATTCTAAATTCAGGTCTGCATTGAAGTTACACCTCCAAAAAACAGACAATTACTTTTGTTTCAGAATAATTCAGTTACGTGAAGACATTATCTGTAATACTACTGTCTTCCTTCTAATGTATTTAACTATCATATTATTATATTTCCCATGCTTTTTACCATCTCAGAAGAAAGAAATTTGGCAGTTTAGTTGTACATTTCGGAGGAGAAAAGTTTGGCAGTGTAATTGTACATAAAGTGTCATTTGTTAGATGGATAGTTTGCATAATTGAGCACAGAACTGTACAGTAGTGCTTCTAGTACTACATAGTTTATTGTAGTGTGTTGCTTCACTATATTGTATACTGGAACAAAACTTGGTTCTGCTTTCCAGTTTTGTTTTGTTTTTTGTTTTAAACAGTTGGAGTGTATATTGTATACTGGGACATATATTAATTAATTGAAGGTTCACTTCAGTAAATGTTTCTTCCCTCGAACCCTAACCATTGAACGTTCATTTCAGTGAATGTTCATAGCCATGAAAAATTTACATAGACACAAATTTTCTCTTTTCCTCAGTGTAGTGGGATCCCGGAGTTGGAATATATATATATATATATATATATGTATATATATATATATATATATATATATATATAGTTAGGGGGTGGGGGGCACAGCCCCCACTTTGTTGGGCTTTGCATACTGTGGTGTCTATTCTGGTGTTGTTTTGGCCAGGTGCTTTGTTTCCCTGTTTAAATTTTTTTTATGAGACTGTTCGCTGAAATGAACGTTCAATGAATTAATATAGACCCTGTATACTGTGAATCTGGGGGGGGGGGCATCACACCTACATTCTATTCCATGCTGAAGGCATTGCTGTATGCCTTTTGGGCACTAGAGGGAGAGGGGAATAAGACATAAGAAACACTCCAATTAGTTGTAGGCTGGCCTGCCAGTGTCTTAAACACGATGTCTATTCCCACCCGTAAGGTAAGGCCACAGATAAGATAGAGCATACCTCTAAAAAGGAAGACCTCCCTCCACTAAAGTGATATAGGGTACTAAAATCTGTGTATGGGGGAAATGGTATGTGTTGATCACTAGTGTGCTGACGAGTGGCTATAGGCTTAGGATGGGAAGAGACCAAAAAATCTACAGTGCCTACAGGATAGAACTGTGTAAGCGCCTAAATCCTGCTACTATGTGTAACTTCACTATACTGTAACATAATTCAGCTTCAGTCACCATAAATGTCAGTATTCTTTACTGTCAGGCCCATTCTACAGTCCTGTAGCTATATCACTGTGGTTTGTTTTTATTATAGAATTGCCCTCCTTACACTCATTACTGTAGCCTTTTATGCCTAATCCCTAAGTCTACTAATTGCATATCCTTCCAACCTTCCGTCTAACAAAGACTCTGTAAGCCACATTGATTTGCTTTAACTAGTTAAACCTTGTTTACCTTAAGTCATGTACTTGGTCAGACTTAACTTCTGCAAGTCTGCAACTTCTTAATGTAGCATGGAATGTTACCTTAAAGATTACTGCTTGTGTATGTTCAGCCTGTCAGAGTCCTTCAGTTTCCATCTCATCACTGTCCAGCAATAACCTCCTAAATAGTAGTTGATTTCTAGTCTGTGTAAAATATACTTTCATTTAACATCCCTGTATACACTTACAAAAATATGCAAATATTAGCTTGTATGTAAATATTAAGGTTTTCAGAAAAGTTCTGTAGTCTGTGTATATGTGACTATAATATGTCGACATTAGGACTACATGTATGCCAACATTGTACACTGCTAAAATGGTATTGTCTCTTACGGGGCTTTTCTCCCCAGGCTTTCAGTGAAGAGTGGCCTAAATTTGTTTCATTTTTTTTTTTCTTTTTTTCATCTGATTAGCCATAGATTGGATTGACTGAAAAGATCTTTTCTCTGTGAAATTATGCTGCTGTCTATATATCGGAGTAAATAAATTTATTTATAATTAATTTACTTAAATAGTTTACTTGTTTATTTACTGTGTCTACCTCTGCACTGACCTCCTTATCAACATAGATAGGGTTTGACTGAAAGTCTTTATCTTTCCTGAAGTTGTACTATATTGACATGTACAATATTATGATTTTAAAGGGTCTGTATTACTTCATCGAAGAGCCATTTTAAAGAAGCTGACTTCAACAACCTCAAATCAGTGAATTGAATTTCTGCGAATGTTCACTACCACAAAAGATTTCACCAGGGAAAGGAGCAGTTGGTCAACAGCAAAACTTTGCCCTTTTACCCACCATAATGTGATCTCAGAGTTGGTATACACACACACACACACACACACATATATATATATATATATATATATATATATATATATTTATTTGGGTGGTGGGTTTGATATACTGTGATTTGCATTCCGATGTGGTGTTGGCAAGGTGATTACTTTCTGTGGTGAAGTTTTTTTCAATTGGTTCGTTCCCAGAAATCAGTTCACTGTTTTAGGATCAATGAGGTCAGCTTCATTGAAATGACTTTTCAATGAAGTAATGCAGACCTGATTTTAAAAACAGAGGGAGGGAGAGGTGCTACGAAGCACTAAGGGATGGGTAGGTAAAAGGGGCTTAGTGGAAGTTGGAGTGGTACTGAGGGAAGTGTCAGTTAAGGTTTAATGATATTAAGTGTAAGGCATTACCTCTAAAAAGTGGACACTTACACAGAAATGTTATGGATGGGGTAAAGATTCAAGCTACAGAAGTAGAAAATGAAGAATGGGTTCGAGTTCAGGAATAGAGAGGTGCTGTACTTCTGTAGGGTTCTGTTGGAAAGGTCACAGTCTGTGTTGTGTGCAGTTTGAGGCTTTGTAGAACAAAATATGTTGCCTTGGTGTGGGAATTTAGATCTTGTCAACTGGAATAATTTAATGGATAGGAGGAAAATGTATAGGGCTAGGCTAAGCAGCCGCTGGTTGTTTACCCTCAGCCCTAGAAAGGATCAAGATATTGAATTATGTTCACGAGGCATTTGTCAGGAGGTTGTGCAGGAGTGATCTTCTTGATAGCAAAAGTTGTGGTAACGAAGCAAACCCTCAAAATTATTTTTTTTAAACTGACAATTGCCAAATTTGCAGACATGTTTTTTTATGGGCACTTTTCAAAACAGTTTATTAAAAGGCTACACAAAAATGTTAGTCAAACATGTCCTGTTTTTGTGTGTTAATCATCAGTAAAGCTAGAATATTCTGGGTGATAGCGCATCCTTAATGACTTACGGAAACAATCATAAGTACATGAAAATTACTGTTCAAATATGAGATGAATCTTGCTACATGCTCAAAACCTTACCTTTGTTAAAGTGACATATACATATAATCACCACATACTCAAATATTAACAGAACTATAAACAGTGTCCACTCAGGTAAACATGTGATGAAACTTCCTTATTATCTTTTTTCTTGAGTAACCGTTAATTTCGTTAATATTTAGAACTAACCTGCTGTAAAAAGAGACATGTCTGAGATTTGCAAATCCCCTGCAATTATATTAGCAGTGGCTACCCCATACATTTTAGCTTCTAGTAATTAACTATGCACACTATTTTATCTAAAGTTCATTATTCCCTTTGCTGCATTAACCTTTAGGCTGTATGGATTGTGTCTTGCCCAAGACAAAGCAACCAGTCAGCTTCCTGTAGCTGTGGCTTCCTCCCACAATTCCATTCTGACTGCTGACTGGTCAGCCATGAGAAGGAAAAAACAGCAGTCTGAATGGCAAATCTTAAGTACTTTTTTGCTGCCTTTTGACAAAATGGCTCACAGGCTGTACAAGAATATCAGCTGGCCTTTCACGGTCTTTCAGCGTCTTTCTGGCAGACATGTCTGCTTTGGGAGAACTCTTCCACACAGAAAATATTTATTTTTAATGTGTTTAGTGTGTGTGTGTGTGTGTGTGTGTGTGTGTGTGTGTGTTTGTGTACATATATACACACACATAATATATGTAATGTAAAATGTGTGCGTATGTTAAAACATTTTTTTTTACTTTGTGTGCGTATGTATATATGTGTGTGTGTGTGTGTATATATATATATATATTATATATATATATATATATATATATATATATATATATTTTATATATATATATATATTATATATAATATATATATATATATATATTATATATATATATATGTGTGTATGTGTGTATATGTATATATATGTATATATATATCTATATATATATATATATATATATATATATGCATATATATATATATATATATATGGGTCTACCTGATAACACCGACACGCGAAAACACCAACAACAAAATCACTGACACCACAAAACCGAAAGTTCAAAAACATGCAATTTCACATGCCCGACAAACCACAATCCTGACAATCAACAAACAAAACAAATCCCCTGTCCAAAAAGCACACACACAACACAAGCACATCAAAAACCTTACAAACCTACACGAAACCTTACATACACAACTATCTATGCACTAACCTTAACCCAAACCCTAAACCTAAGGTCTGCCACTATCGCATACTCACCTAACCCGCGCCCTAACCCTAACTCACTTAACCCGCCCCTAACCCTACAGTCTGTCACTATCGTACGCTCACCTAACCCACGCCCTAACCCTAACTCACTTAATCCGCCCCAACCCTAACCCCACACTTACCTTAACATGTCGGTGTTCTCAGCATCGGGATTTTCAACAGTTGATCATCTCCTTTGTCGATCTTCCGGTGTCAGTGTTCTCGTCCTCTGCGTTTTGCAGTTTTGGCATTATCAGGTAGACCCATATATATATATATATATATATATATATATATATATATATATATACACACACATATATATATATATATATATATATATGTGTGTGTGTGTATATATATATATATATATATATATATATATATATATATATATATATATATATATGTGTGTGTGTATAAAAATGGTTATTCCGCTCCACAAAGGAGGGGCCACAACTGACCCTGGTAACTATTGCCCCATAAGCCTGACTGGCCTAATCTGCAAGACTATGGAGCGCATCATCATGGAACTCATTAACAAAGACATTGAGAACCTCCATACACTTGACCCAACCCAGTTCGGCTTTGTTAAGGGCAGATCATGCCTACTAAACCTGGTTGACTTCTTTGAGACAGTCACCAAGGCCATAGATGAGGGGAAGGTAGTTCACACAGCCTACCTTGACCTCGCTAAGGCTTTTGACACCATTCCCCACTCGGGAATTATAGAAAAACTCACCAGCCTGAACATAAATCCCTACGTCACTAGATGGGTTGCCAACTGGTTTACAGATAGAACTCACACGGTAAGAATATCGGGCTCCAGGTCCGACTCTAAACCAGTCACAAGTGGTGTCCCACAAGGCTCGGTCCTGGGACCCCTACTTTTCACATATACTTCTCAGAAGTACAGGCAAACACAGGAGGACTATGGCTAGCCAAGTTCGCTGATGACTGCAAACTGGGAGCCACAATTGACTCTCCAGCTGACACGGACATTCTCCAAAAGGGCCTTACTGAGACGGACACCTGATGTCAAAGTCATGGTCTCAAGCTAAGTGCCAAAAAATGCATAGTCATCCCGTTTGGAAAAAACAAAACACCCTTGAATTACCACATAGGTGGCAGCCCCCTTAATACAGAAGAGGTAATAAGAGATCTGGGGACTCATGTAGATAGTAATCTCTCCTTTGACAATCATATTGCCAAAGTGGTTAGGAAATCCTTCTATGTAGCCCATCTAATTACTAAAGGGTTTGCATCTAGAAATAAAGAGGTTATAGTGCCCCTCTACTTGTCACTCATCAGACCCATCATAGAGTACAATGCCCTATTTGGGATGTCCCTCACAAGACACTTCCAACAGCTGGAAGACCACAAAAGTATCTCACCAAGAGGATTACTGGCCTCAAACATATGTCCTATGCAGCCCACCTGGAAAAACTCCAGCTGTACTCAGTGGCATATCGCTTACTCAGAGGTGATCTCTGCCTGACTTACAAAGCCATGTCCAACTCAGAATTGATGGACATGCTCCACCTAAAGAAATCCAAGTCAGTGCAAGCCACTCGCTGTAGTGAGCTAAACCTCGCCACAGCAATAAATAGAACATGCTGGAAGGATAGATTCCTATCACAGACTCCCCATGCTTTGGAACAAAATTCCTAACTACATTAGGCAGAGCCCGTCACTAACACTCTTCAAGAGAAACCTTGACGAGTGGATGGGTAACAGAAAATACACCCCTGGGATCACTTCATTGGCTCTTCTTGACAGAGGCTCAGTTAATTAAGCAATGGGGCGGCGAAAGCTGACACACTCTGGCTAGGCTTATAAATGCCTTCTGGCAGATAGCCTAGTAGCTACCTATGAACCTATGAACACACACACACATGTATTTATATATATATATATATATATATATATATATATGTGTGTGTGTGTGTGTGTGTGTGTGTGTGAGGCCTTATTTGCTGTAGAACTGTACTGCTTATGCAAACGTTAATGTTTTGTAAAGCTTCAAATGTAAAGCAGTTTTTCATCTGAGCAGGGGCAGTGACACAACTGTACTGCTTGTGTTCATGCTATGACAGCTCACATGTCATTTATTGTTGTCAGATCGAATCTTTTAAGTTTTTTTTACAGGATTTTAGTGCATTGTTTGCACTTTTACAGGGCATATAGCACTTGTGTTAACACTGTAAGAACTTACCTACCATTTATATCTTTCAGACTAATTTTACTTCTAAAGGGTTTCTGACAGGATTTAAGTGTACTACTTGTGCATTATTGTGTTTGAAGGACTATTCTCTTTGGATTAAGTGCAAGTGTGCTGCTTGTGTGGACTTCTGACAGCTTGCCGTCTGACTGACTCATTCCAGAGATTCTAGTCACATGCAGCAAATCCTTGGTCACAGCATAGTTGCACTCTGCTGCTAGTTCAGCTGACATAGTTCTTAGAAAGAATGAACAATGTACCTGAAAACCCTTACCAACTAAGTGGGCTCAGTCTGCCTCAGCCAATGGCAAGTGAACATGCAGTGGCCTGCTGCTTCTCAGACTACTCGCGGATTTCGTCCTTTGGTGTAGTCCTGTCTACCATGTTCTCTTCAGCTGTCCCAGTGTCTGGACTGGGCAATGAGAGAACCATCTTTACTGGGGCATGGAGTTTTTCCAAAGGATGATACTGAATGTGTTCAAGGGAGGAGACCTCTTGTAGGGACACAGATTCCTCTTCTAGTCCATCTCGGAAGATACCTGCATAGATGAAACAAAAGGTTAATTATTGTACACCAGCAGACATGGTAGTGATAGCTAAATATTATTTTCTTATCTCAGTTAAAAAATTGTTACAGTCAATCATGGTAAACAGGCTTCAGTACCTTCTTACAAGCCGCTTGAAATATCCCTGAGGAAGACTTGTCTTCTAACCTCTTTAGGAGGTAATTTCTTGCCCTAATTATTGCCAGGATGAGTGAGGTGTTTTTTGGGGAACTAATGGTTGATGATCATCAATCATATTGATCACTGCTGCAGTAGCCTTAACTATAAGGGGTCTCTTCTGCCAAAGATATAAAGGCCGGTAAGCTTCACAGTACCTTCCACATACCAACGCTGTCAAGCAACTCTAGTTAAACTGACTAAAAGACAAGTTTGGATGCAAATCCCTTCTGAGCTTTACTGCTGCACAAGAGTATACTTCTCTGAGGCTTTTTGAAGATTGGTGATCAGATTGTGCATTTCTTTGCTCGGCATATATGGGATAACCCTTCCATTTTCTTAAATATATTGATGTTTTATTACTTTCCTCTTCAGGAAAGTTGTTTTAAAGGAGTGTCGTGCTTCAACAAACTGTCTCGAGATTGCAACATACTTTTAAATGGAGCTCTCATGTTTTTTCTGTCAGTTTAAAAGTTGTGTTAACTAACTGTGTAAGCATATTTTCTCCAGAGAAAGTATGTTTATTTTTCCTTGGTGGAGCTGGTATAGTGTTTGAAAGTGCTTTTTTCTGTCAAAAAAGTAACTTTTGTGGGCTGGTAGTTATACCAGCATTTGCTGCTTGTCTTTCCTGGGAAAGAGCCATAATTTTCGGCTTGACCATGGAACAGACTCTTCCAGCCACAAAAAGAAAAAAAAAAGAAAAAAAGCCTTTGCCACCACAGCAGGTTATCAGTTTGCCACAGCTGCAGATGTGTAACTGTTGTGGTTGTTGTACCTCAGACCAGTCATCTTTTTCCCTACAGCCTCTATGGCCTGGAGATTAGCCAGTCCCTCTACAGCTGTTCCCTCAGTGGGTAAGGGAGTCACTGTTGTCAGTCCTGGAATAGGGAGCAGGATACGTTTTCCAGTTGTGCTAGAATGCTGTGCCCATCCCCGGGGAAGCAGCTGCGAGTGCTATGGTTGGCCCCATTTTTCCTGTGAAAGAAATAGAAAATAAAGCATGTAACTACTTCTCCAATTTCTTTAGACAGGAGTAGTTTACCTGTGTTTGGCTCAGGGTTTAATTTTAGGCAGCTGATCCTTCTTGTAAAGTAGCTGCTGGTAAAAGAAAGAGGGATTCTTATTTTCTTGAAGAGATTCAGTATTCTGAATCTGAGCAGGAAGATGCAGGGACAGATTTAGGATTTTCTGTTCAGATTTCTGATTCGCACTCAGAGGAGAGCTCAGTTTCTGATTTTTCCTGTTGGGGTTTCTTTTTCTCAGAGACTATTTCTAGAATGTGCCAGGGTTTTCAGTGGGAGAATACTGAATTTCTCAGTCCCTCAGAAAATATTTTGAGTTGTTACAAAAGGATTTTCAAAAACCTACGCCCGTTGTTCATTTTCTGTCAGCTTTAGAGGGTGTGTTACTGCCTGCAATTTCCCTGCTAGTCAGCCATCTGCCCCTAAAAGGGCAGATAAGATGTATAAAATTCTTCAATCTTAAATTTTTATACCCTGTTCCCAAACTTGACCCAGCAGCTATAACCTTAGTTGATCCGACTGCTGCTAATCACTTAGTTAATTCCAGTCCTACTCTTTCTGATAAGGATGAGACAATTATAGGTGTGTGTGTGTGTGTGTGTGTGTGTGTGCGTGTGTGGTTTCACTTTACAATCCTGAAATACTGAAATATCGAAATTCAGTATCCCGAGACTGTAAAGTCGAACACTGAAACCCGAAACCCCAAAAGCGCGAAATTCAAAATCGCAACTGCCCACATACACAATCCACACACACAAACAAGCACAAATACACCTTCCTCCCTGCACTACAAACCAACAAAACACACACAAACACAACAAAACAAACACATGCGCGGACCATACATATAAGCAGGGGGGCTGTGCCCCCCACATCCCCGCTACTTATATATACTAACTCCGAGGTCACACTAAAAACACAAACACACAAAAACCACCACTGCACATTATACACTCCCGTTGCACAAACACACATCACATACATACAAATATCACCACTCTCAAAACTTGCACACTCACTGTCTACCTACCCTAACCCACACCTCAAAACTCCAAACACACTCACACACACTAAAACCCTAGCCACAACCCCTAGTAAAACATCACTTACCTGAATCTCTAGCTACATCTACATACCACACCGCACATCATGAACACAGGGAATCCCACAGGACGTACACGCCTCCACAACCACGGATTCAACATTTGTGCATTCGGGATTCTGCACTTTCGCATAAGTGCATTTTCGACACTTCAGTCTCGAGCTACTGAAATTCGATATTTCAGTAGTTTGAGATTCTGAAATGATGTTGGCAGGGGGAGTGTATATTTCTGCAACTTTGGTTTACAGAATTTTGAACTGTCAGGCTCGTTTGTATGAGGAATGTTTTAGCTGCAGTTTCTTCTTGTGAGGAAGAATCTGATTTAAATAACTTAGTTTTATTTGTTGCACAGGTGACTACTCATTGATTACAGTTTGTATATGACTTTGATAATACTACCAGGGCTGTGGTCATTGGTGCAGTTTTAAGGAGGTTTGCATGGTTGCATTCTCAGAACCTTCCAGACGTTTAAAAATGATTTTAAATTCTTCCTTGGATAGCAATTTAGTGTGTGGCCTGTCTGCTGCAGAGGTTTTCAAGAAGTGTGGTGAAAGGGGCAAGTTGATCCGGGGAATCTGTTAAGATTTTTCAGCTCTCATTTTTCAAATTGCATATGCAGTTGCATTGCATATGTAATGCATATACTACACACCGTTAAATCTACACACCAGAAACTAAGCTTCCTTTATAGGATCAATGGATTTCTTACAGATACTGCAAGAAAAGCTCTAGCTACCACCTTATTGCCAACACTCTTATATGCCACTCCTATCCTAACAAACATAAACAATATGATACTCAAAGAAAGAAAGAAACTTGCCTCCTGCTACAATAAAATAGCTACATTTGCCATCAGTCTTCCTCATAGGACACACCATTGTCATAGCTTAAAGAAATTAAACTGGCTTGAACTGCACAACTAACATATTCACAACTAACGATAGCACACAAACTCATTCATCATCCATTACATAACTTATTACTGACCTACTGTCCAGCAAGGGACCTCTGCTCTAGTAACAAGTTATTATTTACAAATAAGTCAAATAATGTTGCAGGAGATTCACTCTGCTCCCAATAAATTGCTAAACTCTGGAGTAGTATCCCCACATAAATAAAACTCTCTAAACTCAATAGTTTTAAACCACTGCTTAAACAATATCTTAACCAGTCCTGGTCCTACATGCTTATCACAATGCTGAGACTTGGTGTTCACTGCCCAGTACTCTGCAGATACTGTGTTTAAACAGAACACACTCAAACTTTCACTAAAATGAAAAAAAAAAAACAATTTTTATACATAACTGCTGCCTGTACAATCCATTAATTTGCACATGGGCTTTCTCTTTAGTAACTTCCACCTCTGTAAAATTTTAGAATATATAAATGTAACTACAGTTTGTGTGTAAATGTATATAAAAATGTAACTACCCTGTGTTTAATTGGAACTTGGTATAATGCAATGTAAGCAAATGGAGCTTTTCTGTTCGGGCCTCTGCTGAAAATGGTTATTACTCAGTTGGATTTTCCAATTGCAAGTTTGTTTTAAAAACAAAATATTTCTCTAGTAATAATACCATCAATATATATGATATTCAGTTTTTTGCAAATTGTAATACTGACTGGGTTATATATATGGTTTCGTGCAGCTGCCATGCATTTTATGTTGGTCAAACATCTGGACCGTTCAAACTACGTATATCAAAACATCTTAGTGATGTCAAGTGCAAACGGCCTAACAATGCTTTATACAAACATACCCTTAAACATACCACAGCTAGTTTTCATTTTATTATAATTGATAAAATAATAGGGGACCGAACCAATAAATCAGGATGGCATACTAAACTGAATGCAAAAGAGAAAAAATGGATTGTAAAATTGGGTGCTTTGTTTCAGCCTGGTCTCAATGAATATTTATGAATATATATTTACATATTCATGAGCTCACCAATGAAACTTTGTTATTAATTAAGCTTTATTATATAAGAACCTCTCAACAAGTTTTGTATTTTCACACTGATGAAGGCTAGGTAAATGCCTTAGCCGAAACCGGTCTGTTATGTGGTTCTTTACAATATATTAAATTAATTAAGGATTGTGTTCATGGAATGTCAACTAGACACTGCAGTTCAAAGAGCTTTTCTTCCATGGGAAAAAAAAATAGATCCTCATTTATATCTGGTTCTAAGGTTTTCCACTAAGACTTCGGTCACTACGAGAGAATACTTCAGGATTTTGGGTGTCATGGCATCTGTGATTCTCATGATACCCCTGGCAAGACTCCCCATGAGAAAGATACAGTGGTATCTGAAGTCTCTTTGGTACCATCGTCAACACCCTTTATTTCTTTTCAAATCCCAGTTATGAAGTTTGTCAAAAGAGAAATATTTTGGTGGAGAAAACAGATAATGTTATGTTGTCCTATCTCGCCTTCATTCTTGATCGTTGCACCGACTCGGCCGTATACTAAAGCTCGAGACCTTTCACTGGCTCGAGGCTACATCCTACCCCAAGATGCCTAGTGACTGTTACCCAGATCTCGTTTGCCACTTGAAGCTTTGGGATTGCTTTTTCTCTGGCTCAGGCTAAGTGTATTGTTTCTTAACCTTTTTGTGTGGTTGTTAACTTATAATTTAGTAGTAGAATAATCTCCTTTTATTTCTATATCTTGAGTGTTCCTTGTTCTTGTTTGAATTAGAGGCATTTCCTCAGTTAGAGGAGTGCGTCATTTAAGTTAGAGACCCCCCTCTAACTTTCTTTTCCTCTTACCACTCGTAAGAAAAAAAAAAAAACTTGTTTCTCGTTATAGAGTAGTTGTTTTTTGTGGTCTTGCACTTGTGTGAAACTTGCTAACTTTGTGTTTTTCACTGCTGGCTGTGAACTTTGACTGATTAGTGACAGGATGTCTAAAGAGACCAAACAGTCGGGCTTTAAAAAGTGTGATTCTTGCACACAAAAAATGTCAGTCACTGATGGTCACACTAGTTGCTTGTATTGCTTAGGCACCGTCCACCTGCAGGATTCCTCTTCTGTTTGCCATGCATTTAGTTCAAGGGTCCTGCAGGAATGGAAAAATAAGCTAATTCTTCGGGGTTTGTTAAAGGGGCCTTTTGATTCGGCTGTTGAAGGGACTCAGGCCTCCAAACCTTAAATCTCCCAAAACTTCTTCAGCTCCAGCTTCCAAGCCGTTGAAGACACATGAAAAATTAAGTTCTTCAGATCCGAAACCTGTTAGATCTGAAAAGGGAAAGTTTACTTCAGTTCCACTTGCAGTTTCGGAATCGTCTAGTAGTCAAAAGAGGAGTCGGTCACCGTCCTTGGATTCGATTAGTTTGGTGCCGCAGTCTCCTCTGTTGCAATAGGTGGCAGGTAGCCAGAAGTCCTCCCATTCATCTTGCTCATCCAAGAGCCTTTTGGATGATGATGTGGAGCGGGTGGTTAGAAGGTTGCTTCGTACACTGGCCCTGGCAAAAATTCTCACCAGCCCAGCCTAGAAGGTCATGGAGCTGACTCCAGTAGTTTCTTTACCTTCGGTTCCTTCTCTGACTCAGTCAAGTTTGGAGCCAGAGTGCCGGGAAGTCCTAGTGGTGGAACCGTCGGACCCAAAATCCATTCCCAGAGTTTCTGTGCTGATCTCCGCTCTGACTACTTCGATGTTGTCTTCCATCGAGGGGTCTGGGGCCGAGACTCCCTCGTCATTTCGGGGGGGGGAGTTGAACCACATGGGGCTTCGGCGCAGGTGAGTTTGGCGCTCACATCAGATTTGGAGCCTTCCTTCTTGGCGTGGGGGAGATCTCCTGGTTCCTTGGAGCTGGAGGCTCTCTTTGCCCAGGATTGTGGTGCCTTCAAGGTGATGAGCATGCTTTCCTCAGAGACTGTTCCACCCTTGGCTCCAGCTACTCTTCCTCCCAAAGGGCCAGTGTCAACCTCTACACCATCTCTCCAGCCCCAGCATAGAGAACCAATCTCCAGGGACACCCCAATGGGCGAAACCCTCTCTTCCAAAACCTCCCCGTAACATTCCCCCCTGAGGAGGTCTCTTGGAAGAGAATGTGTAAGAGGAAACACACACAGACTTCTCTGAGTCTGTCATATCCGAAACCGACTTAGAGGATTCAGAAGGGTCCCCACGGTCACCCTCTGAGGATGTCTTTTCAGACATCTTAGAGATCCTGAAACAGAGAGGTGGCTGGAAAACCCTCTCCTCTTCTGAAGATGAGTCAGTGTACCTGGAGGAATTTGGTTCTCAACCCTCCACCTCTTGGGTGTCTCCTCCTTTCGACCGGCTCCTGGGTGTAGTCAGTTGAAAGGCATGGAGCTCTCCAGAGTTGGTGGAGCCGGTTCCGAGGAGGCCCAGCAAATTCTTTACAGCCCCGGAAGACAGACAGTTTTTGACCAAAAGTGTTCCAGTAGATGCTGTGGTGGTGGCGGTGGCGGCCACCAAGAAAGAATTAGCTGAAACTTCTGTATCTGTCCATCCATCTAATCTTGAACAATGGACAGATACGGGAAGCGTATGTTCTCTTCAGTGGCCTTTACCCTCAGGTCACTAAATTATTTATCCCATTTTACTTGTCTTCAGAGGGATCTCCTCAAGGAGCTAAGAGATACTCTCCAAGGTGCTACAGCTGTGGGGGTATCTGACAAGATAAGCTCTCAGCTTGTGACCTTAACCTCTATAACTCCTCCATGCCCCTCATTTCTTATGCGGCCGATGGAGTGAGCAGGGCAGCAGGCACAGGAATAGCTCTGAGTTTGCTGAACCCTTCAAGTCTTCCTTTATTGACACCCCATTTGACAACTCGTCCTTGTTCAGGGCAAAAGTGAAGGAGTCTCTCACCAGGAGCGAGCAAGATGGTAAGACTTTGTCTGCCATGGTAGTACGTTTCTCCATCCCTACTAGACCTTATCCCAAAGGTCAGGAAGGTGGAAAAATGTGGTTCCGGAAATCCAAAGGAGCCTCACCAGATGATCATGGTGAATTTTCCCCAGGGGCAGAGGGGGAAATAACAACAGAAGATGCTGCCCTTGCTGTAGAGGGGGTCCGCAGAATCAAGGTGACAGAGATACGTTCTTGGGTAGACCCTCCCAGCACTGCTGAAAGTAGGCCAGCCTGTCCACCTGTGGAGGCAGTCAGGGGGAGATTATCACTGTACCCAAAAGCCTGGCTAGACATAACTCAAGACAAATGGGTACAGTCCATCATATCCAGGGGATGTTCTTCGTGTTTCACTGTTGCAGTCATTATATTTGGGTAATCTGCTGGCAGGTTGCCCTGAGTTGGCCTGATTATCAAAGTTTTGGGTCCTGCGTAGGTTACTGTCCCTTCTTCCATGACATCAGGTCATCAGGGGTATAAAACATGCAGCCGATGCCTTTACATCAGTCTTTCTTGTCGTGTGGTGCCCGAAGCAGAAGCAGTTCGCAAGTGCCGGTCGGCTGACTCCAGAAATTTTCGTTTTTGAGTTTCAGAACTGAAGTCTTCAACTAAAAAGCTAAGTACCCCATTGGTGAAACTTTTTCTTGCTCCTTACCGATGTCAGTAAAAGTTAATAATTGCATTACTTGTGGGAAGCAAATACCTCGTAAGGATTTTCATTTGTACTGTATTCCTTGCCTAGGCCCTGACCACAACGTACCTTGCTGTCAGTTTTGTGCTAAATTTAATCAATGCACTGTTAAATGTCGGTATATTTTTGCTTCTAAATATTTTGGCTCACGCTTTAGTTATCCAGAAATGTCTTCGGTTAGCAATCCGACTACCAGAATACCTAAAAAAACGCAAAGAAAAAGACAGACAGGCCGTTGAGGTCCAAAACTGATGACGACGCTTCTCCTAAGCCAGTCGCCAGACCGCCAGTACTCAGTGAGGCACTTTCGCAGCCCCTGATACCTGCTACTTCTGATTTGCTGACCTCTACTGAGACCCATTCGGAGTCCGGTATGCCGTGAGATGCTTCAATTATGGAACCCACGGATGTCTCTACCTTAGATGGGTCCGGAGCCGCTGTGCAGGCACTGGCTTCTGAGAGTGTTTTCAGGCCTACAGATTTGTATATTACACCGACGGCATCTTCAAAACTAAGGCCAAAATCTAAACCTATGTCTAAAAAACCGACGCCTGGGCCACATATGCAGGCCCCTATGCCTAAAAAACAGATGATCAAAATGGCTGAAGATTTAATTACTCTGATCAGGGGTAGTCAATCCCCCCCTTCTAAGAGGCCTAGGCAAGACATTGATTATGAATCTTAAGAACAGGATTCTATTTCTTCTGACTCTTCTAATGAACAGGATTTGTCTATACCTACTTATTAGGACTCTGATGCAGAAGATTCCATTCCTTCTGCTTCTCCCCCTGAGGATTTTTCTTTTGGAAAAACTTTACATACCTTAAGGGAACACATGGGGAAAGTCAGGATTTTTCTGACTCTAAAAAGAGACTTAGGGATTTTCTTCTTCTTCCTCAGCAGAGGCCTTTGGCTATACCTCTTGTTCTAGACATTGTTGGTGATGTTTTTTCAGAATCTAGTATGGCTGCTGATTCTCTGCCTCTGGACTTATCTACTCTAAACACATTTCTGGACATTCCAAAATTCAAGATGCTGACTCTTCAGCAGTTACTTCCTATGCTAGGCAAAGATGCCTGGTTGGCAACTCTAGACTTAAAAGAGGCTTACCTGCATATCCCAATCAGGGAATCTTGCAGAAGATACATCCACTTCAAAGCAGGCTACTTGCATTACCAGTTCTCTGCACTGCCCTTTGGCTTATCTACTGTGCCCAGGGTTTTCACAAAGTGCCTGGCTCCAGTAATTGCATTTTGCAGGCAAAGATATATTCAAATATATCCATACTTGGACAATTGTCTAATTCAGGCAGAAAACAGGGACATTCTTCTAAAACTTCTGGTGTTTGTAAAAAGGGTTCTAATTTGTCTATGGTACACTATAAACGAAAAGAAATCACAACTGGTACCCTCTCAAAAAATTACATTCCTGGGTGCAAGCTTGAATACAACTGCCCAGATGGCTTTGCTTACACCAGGGAAGCAAATTCATTTGGTGACTTACTTCAAACAGGTGGCCACAAAAACCCTGCTATCTGCAAGACAAATTCTGCAAGCCTTTGGGTTCATGGCCTCCTGCATTATTCTACTTCCATATGCAAGACTGCATATGAGAAAACTTCAGTGGTACTTAAAAAGTTTATGGAGTCAACATTGTCACAACCTGGAAACAATGATGCCTATCATACCTTGCCTGCAACTAGAGTTCCTATGGTGGGCAGAGGCCTGCCACCAAAACAAAGGACATTCTTCTAATTCCATATGCAAGACTGCATATGAGGAAACTTCAGTGGTACTTAAAAAGTTTATGGAGTCAACATTGTCACAGCCTGGAAACAATGATTCCTATCGTACCTTGCCTGCAACTAGAGTTCCTATAGTGGGCAGAGGCCTGCCACCAAAACAAGGGACTGCCATTCACTCCACCCCACTGTCACCCAAACCCTAACTACAGATGCATCAGACTATGCTTGGGGGGGCTCATCTGGCAGGGAAGTGCATTCGGGGCAAATGGAGCCCAAATCAAATGCACCTTCATATCAATCAAAAAGAAATGCTAGCTGTACAGAATGCATTGACAGCCTTCAAGGACTACCTTCATCCAGGGCAATTAATGATAAAGACAGACAACACCACAGTTATGTGGTACATAAACAAGCAGGGGGGTACACACACCTATCCGCTTTGCAGACTAGCCATGTCATTGTGGAACACGGCCTTAAGCTGTCACATATAACTACAAGCTCAATTCCTGCCAGGAAAGCTGAATACTCTGGCAGATGAACTAAGTAGAAATCTCATGGACCCACACGAATGGAAACTGGAACCACGGATTTTCAACATGTTGACACACAAATGGGGGAGTCCAGACATAGATCTTTTTGCCTCATCCCAGAACTATCAGTTGGACAAATTCTGCACAAGAACTCATCACAGAAAAGCCTGGAAAGTGAATGCTCTATCCTTCATCTGGAAAAACCTGCCAGTCTATACCTTACCCCCTCTGCCTCTGCTCTCCAAAGTTCTACTAAATGTCAAACAGGACAAATCAAGAATGATTATGATTGCTCCAGACTGGCCTCGCCGACACTGGTACCCACTCCTGTGCAATGTGTCACACCTTCCACCGTGGCACCTGCCTCCAACACCTTACTTACTGTCTCAGCAGAACAGCCAAATTCTGCACACTCATCTCCAAACTTTGAATCTTGCAGCGTAGCTAATCACCTAAATTCACCCTTAGCATCCCTCAGCAAACCTGAGATGGATGTCATTTTGGAGGCAAGAAGGCCTAGTGCTAGGAAATCTTATGCTGACAAATGGAAAAGATTCTGTGCCTGGAATCAATCACAAGGGATAAGCACAGCAGTGCCCAATATTCCTCAGATTTTACAATACTTAACTGAGATGCTTCACAAGGGCCTGTCCTTTTCTTCCATAAAAATCCATGCCTCAGCCATTTCAGCTCATTACAACACAGAACGTCCCCTCTTCTCCCATCCTCTGCTAAAGCAGTATCTCAGAGGGGTCAAAAACTTAAGACCACCCAGGAGACCTCCAACCCCTGCCTGGGACCTCAATTTTGTATTGGAAAAACTCACTCTCCCTCCTTTCGAGCCAGCTGCTACTGCAGACTTAAAAATTCTCTCCTGGAAAACAGCTTTCCTTTTAGCAGTCACTTCAGCTAGAAGGATTTCTGAATTACAGGCTCTTATGGCAGTGGAGCCTTTCATCATTTTTCATGCGGACAGGGTGTCTCTCAGGACCAATCCATCCTTCATGCCTAAGGTGGTATCCAGTGTGGCTCTTAATCAGACCATTTGCCAACTTTCTTTCCCAATCCACAGAACAAAGGAGAGCGGATTTTGCATTCATTGGATGTACACAGACAACTTAAGATTTTACTTAAACAGGACAAAATCTCAAAGAAAATCTGAACAACTACTGGTGGCATTTGCTGCAGGGGCAGAGGGAAAGGCTATCTCAAAGCAGACTATTTCCAAATGTATAAGCCATTGTATTAATTTCTGCTATATGCACCATGGTAAACTATCCCCCAGGGGATCAGATCTCATTCCACCAGGGCTGCATCTACTTCTACAGCCTTTCTCAGAGGTGTTCCTACCAGAGAAGCTCATAGAAGCTGCTACTTGGAGCTCAGTTCATACGTTCACCAAACATTACCATTTACCTTTCTTCTCTAAATCCAGAGCTGGCTTTGCCACTTCTGTCCTGCAGGGCCTTATAGCTGGTCCCAATGCTGTATAATTTCCACCACCCTACCATAGCTTTGGGAATCTACCCAAATGTAATGACTGCAACAATGAAACACGAAGAACATAGTACAGTTGTGTACACTTACCATAAATATAGATGTTCGAGTGTATTGCAGTCCTGGTTACCCTTCTTCCAGCCCCCTATTTTTCTCTGACTATACCTATACTTTCTTTCACTATGCTTATAAGCCCTTTTGGTGTATTTGCTTTTGAGATTGGAGGTATATTTTTTGTGTTTTTAATTTTATTTGTTCCCCACTTGGGGGGCACCTGACATCTGGGGCAAGAAAAACTGATGTAATGGCATCGGCTGCATGTTTTATACCCCTGACGACCTGACATCATGGAGGAAGGGACAGCAATCGATTCAGGACCCAAGACTTTGTTAATCAGGCCAACCTGCCAGCAGATTACCCAAATGTAATGACTGCAACAGTGAATACACTCGAACATCTACATTTATGGTAAGTGTACACAAATGTACTATTCCTTTCTCCCTTCCACCCCTTCCATCAAAGACAATCCCAGACATACCACCCATTCAAAGGGATCAGGCAACCCTAAGAATTCAAAGTTTGCTAGAAAAAAAGAGCCATACAAGAAGTCCCCACAGACCAAATTGGATCCGTAATTTACTCAAGGTTCTTTTTAGTTCCAAAAAAGGCAGGGGCTGGAGACCAATTTTGGATCTCAGCAGACTGAACAAATCGGTAAAGAAAACGAAGTTCCGGATAGTAACACTGCAGTCTATACTCCCTTTTCTGAGACAAGACAATTGGATGTGATCCATAGAGCTTCAGGATGCATACTACCATATAAAGATGGACAGGCGATCCAGAAGGTATCTATGCTTCCGGCTGGGAGCCAGTAATTACCAATTCAGAGCTCTGCCCTTTGGCCTCACTACAGTCCCCAGAGTGTTTACCAAATGCATGGCAGTAGTTACAGCTCACCTGAGGCGTCAAGGATTCCGGGTGTTTCCATACTTAGACGACTGGCTTCTGACTGCCACCACCGAGCATCTACTAACCAGGACATATACACCACCATTCATCACTGCTCAGAGCTGGGCATTACTAAAAATGTAGAAAAATCTGCCTTGTTGCCATCACAACATTTACCTTTATAGGGGCAGACTTAAACACAAAAGACATGGTGGCAAAACTGCCTCACAAAAGAGTTCAAACCCTGCACCATCAGGAGTCAATATTGCTCATGAGGAAAAAAGCGCAAACAAAATTTGTCCTCAAGGTTCTGGGTTCAATGGCAGCTGCAATAACACTAGTCCCACTGGTGCACCTACACATGAGAATATTACAGTGGCTACTTTTCACTCAGTGGTCCATGCAGGAGTTGCCCATGTCACACAAAATTCTCATTACGAACACCTGCAAGAGGGACCTACAATGGTGGCTTCAGTCTATGCAGGTAACGATAGGCAGACCATTTGTTCTTCCACAACCTGTAGCTACAGTAACCACGGATGCTTCCCAGATAGGGTGGGGGGCATTATCTGGGACAGACTGTCCAAGGGACTTGGCAAGAACACGAATACCACTTGCACATTAGTATCCTAGGGATGAGGGCAGTGCTCCTGGTGTTGCAACCATTCCAGAGCTCTCTTCCAACAGGTACGATTGCAATACAAACAGACAATATGTCCATGGTGTGGTACATCAACAAACAAGCCGGAACCAGATCCTACCCCCTCTGTCGAGAGGGTCAGAGAGTTTGGCAATGGGAAATTTCTTCTCAGCATTTTCTAACTGCAACACACATCCCGGGGAAATCCAGCTTGATAGCGGACAGGCTAATCGGGGCAATTCTTATGTCTCATGAGTGGTCCCTCAAACAGGAAGGTGCGAACTGAATTTTTCACAAATGGGGCCAGCCTTGCTGCGACCTCTTTGCCACGTCCATTAACTCCAAATGCAGCAGCTACTTTGCCCTAATTCCCCCCTCTGGATGAGTCATCCAGGAATGCACTTGTTTATGATTGGCTCCCGGGACTTCTTTATGCATTTCCCCCATTTTCATTAATACCCAAAGTTCTCCAGAAAGCCAGGTCATTGAGTTGTAAGCTGATTCTCATTGCTCCTTACTGGCCTCATCAAATATGGTTCCCCTTTCTATGGCCCCATCTTCAGGAGGAGCCTTGGATCCTGGACCCAGTGCTGGATCTTCTGAGTCATCAGTCAGGAACGCTGCACTCCTCTCTTCAAATCCTCAAGCTGACAGCTTGGTTACTCCACTTTCCATCTTAGTCATCCTTCCAGAACTGTCTCAGCGATCAGATTGAAAGGTAAGCGGAATGCATTTTCCATGCATATAGAACAGAATCAAGGGCATTATTTTTCTTTTCAGGTATTGCAGCAAGTAGCTAGTGATATCAGAGGGGGAGACTTTTCTAGTTATACTGAATACTGTGAAACTAGATGGATTATTGAGCTAGGGGCAAGTAGGCATCCAGGACTCAATGGTTTGGTGCCTTTAAGACCAGTTCTTTGTAGGCGTAGACCTTACTTTTAGTAGTTATGACTGTTTCATTGGTACACCAAGTTGATTGGTTTGTTTGAGTTTAAATATTGTGTAAAGTTTTTGTATTATGTCTGAAGAAGGGTTGTACCTGAAAGCGCTAACATCATTATTAAATTATTTGTTTTTAAGCCTGGTGGCCTGTGGACTTTTTTCTACGTACATAACAGTAGATGTTTGAATGATCACTGCTACAGTAGCCACTCTCCTTCCCTTGTTTTTTGCCATGTTTTATGCCAGAGTGTAGACTTTTTTTTTTCTCATTCCCAGCATTGAACTTTCAGGGCTCAGTCTCTCTCTGTCTCTCTCTCTCTCTCTCTGCTGGCAGGAAAGCTCGAAGGGCTTTATGCCCAGACTTGTTTTTTAGTCAGCTCATCTCGAGCTGCTTGACAGTTTGGGCATGTGGAATGTACCCCAAAGCTTTGGAAGCTGGCTGGCTGTTATTTCCTTGACAAGATATAACCCACAAAGCTAAGGCTACTGCAGCAGTGGTCATTCGAACATCTACTGTTATAGTAGGTTCAAGTTAAACAATTGTACTTTCCTGTGTGGCTTTCCATTGATGTCCAGGGTCATTCTGAAGATTCAGAACGACTATCCACATATCATTGTGGTAACTCTGTTCTGGCCAAGGCAACAGTGATCCTTTCTCCTTTTGAAAATGGCCAGTGGAAACTACCACAAGTGTATTCATAGACTGGACCTACTCTCACAAGGACTGTTTGATACACCCCAACTTGAAACAACTTCAACTGACTGCCTGGATGATAATCTTCATTTTCTGAAGATATACAGCAGGTATTAAAGGAGGCAAAGAATCCTGCTGCTAGGAAATTGTGTATATTAATAAGTGGAAGAGATTTTCTAGTTGGTGTGAGACTAAAAAACAGGGCCCTTTTAAAGCCAGCTTGGCTGTGGTTCTAGAATATTTGTGTGATTTGTCCTGTGGCCTTTCTTACGCATCCATCTCTCCATTTTCTTTCCTGAACTTGGCTCAGCATGTTTGTCCCCGGATTTCTATCCCACTTTTAATTTAGTTTCATGGTAAGCATTTTTTTTACAAATTGTGCATATCTGTTCTCCTAAAAAATAGGTAGCCCTTCCTTAGGATCTTAATTTTTTGTGGAAATACATACACATTCTTAATTTCAACCAGCTCATCAGTTGATTTGAGCTTCATAATTTGGAAAACAGTGGTACTTATTACTCTGACTGCTACACGAATAGCATGAGTTTCAAGCTGTTATGGTGGATCAACTTTATGTTGTTTTCCATAAGGATAGATTCTTCTTAAGAATAAATCCTTCATTTAAGGCTAAGGTGACACCCTGACCCCGTGTGCAAAAAACGGGAGAAAGAGATTGTGGATGAATGGATGGCCTTTGACTTTACCTTGAATCAAGTTATCAATTTCTCTGTTTTATCACCAGAACCTAAAGATGAGGGATGTCTGGCAACTCTGATATTACCTTGACAGAACTAATACCCTTAGAAATTCTTATTTTTAAATTTCATACAAAGTTAAGAATAAAGAACAATATGTGTAAAATTAAAAGTTTCCAAATGGTTGTCTCACGCTGTTTCTTTTTGTTATTCCCACATTAACGAGTTATTTCCAGGCTGGGTTAGGACCCCTTCTACCAGGGCCTTGGCTTATTCTGTGTTTTTTTTTGGAAATGGGTGGACTCGAAGTATTGCAGAGGCAGCAACTTTCTTCTTCTGTACATACCTTTACAAAGCACTAATAACTAGATTCTTTTTCCAGGTGTAAGACAGGCTTTGTCAGGCCATTCTCCATAGGATTCTGAATACTCACCCTTCCTTCTTCCAAAATATGTAAGCTTTGGTATTCTACCCATGCAGCTTAGGTTACTGCAGCAGTGACTTAATGATAAACATAGTATGCTTGTATAAGTATACTTACCGTAACAGTTGAGCAAGTTGATCATTACTGCAGTAGCTGCTCCCTCCCTCCCTCCATCCCATTGTCTTTTTATTATTTTTGTTGTGAGGATGAGGACATTTACACTTAGCATTTACCCTTTTCATGGCTAAAACATCCCTTTTTCCCTTTGAGAAGAAATTTCTGTGGGGTTTGGCCCTCAATTTGTTCATTTTCTCCAAAAGTGCTCAGACCATCAATTGTGTCTGTTGAAGGTGCCCTAAAGCTGTGTTTACTGAACAGCTGTTATATCTTAGTATAATACAACCCATACAGCTTAGGCTACTGCTGCAGTGATCTAGTTGAACATCTGTTGAAGAAAGTTTACTTAAATAATGGTACATTTTGTCTCCATCATAATGGACTATTTCTATAAAATAGCTTTAATATTTCTTTTTTGGAATTTATGTAACAGATACATGTGTATGGGAGTTGGCAAACTGGCTTGAAAAACTGCATATTCAAGTAGTATTTTTCAGGCAATTTGTCAGAGAGTATGCTGTTTTTAAAAGTGTAGCTGCATTGCTGATTTTTCAGCTTGTCTACACTGCGCAGTGACCTAGGAGTTTATTATATACATAGTGGAGGAGCATTGGTGTGTGATAGACTTTGTCTGCTACAGGAAACATTGTTTAACTAACTGCAGCATTGTGGTTGAAGGATATAATGTCAGTGTATGACCTCATTCCTAACATCGGACTAGAGCCCATAGTGTTCTGCTACAGAGATGGATGTGCTGCTAGCTGTGCCTCATTGACCTTTATATGGTTTACAGTTATTATATTTTTTTCAACATGTGAGATTAATTTTACTGTTTTTCTTGCATTTTAGGGAACAATGGCGAAAACTGAAGTGAAAACCTCCCTCCTGGACAATATGGTAGGAGTGGGGGACATGGTGCTTTTGGAACCCCTCAGTGAAGATGCATTTTTAGAAAACCTCAAGAAGCGATTTGACCACAACGAGATTTATGTAAGTCAGAAATAAATACAGTACTTAATATGATCTACCATGAAGTGAAATGTTTTGTTTACTGGGATAGACGTATAGAAACTTTGTATTCTTAGTAGTACAGAACACCTGTTAAAACTTTAATCAGAGCATCCCTACAGAGCCAGCTGAGTATAATGAATTTTGGTATATAATGCTTTTTGAGAAACAACTTTCCAATTGTCATCTTGATGATATTTCATCTTACTTCCTTTTCTACCTGCATATTGTCTGCTTTTCCTGTGTATATCAGCCACAAATTGCACTCCTGCTCTAATCGCCATGTAGATCAGGTACTTGTGATATATAGTGCAGTCCATGTTCACCATTTATTAATGTGTTCTTTCACCCCCATGTTGTGGTGTATCATTGCTACATATGTGTGGTGCCACTCCTCAAAACCCTTACTACATATCTGATGTTGTCAATCTTCATCTATTCTTGACTTGTGGGTTATGGTTCCGATCCTCGGAACCGATTCAACTGATATATAGTTTGTGTCAGCCACAAAAATCTCTCAAGCTACAAGTCTATCCAAACTTCCCCTTTCCACATTACCTCAGATCTCGTTTGCTGCTGTTACGACAAGACATGTCAGCCTGTTCCTCTCTTGTAGCTCATTAAAACATTTTTATATACTCTCTCTATCCTTAATAGTTATCTAATTCCTTTTGTTCTCTAGTTTAAATTTCATGGTCTACTCTTGCGAGTGTGTGTTTTTCCCTTTACCATTGGTATTGTTCCCTCTACCATCATTGGATCATTGGAAGTTGCCCCCCCCCTGTCTTTACCATTGGTAACTTTCTACCATTGTTGGTAGATTTTCTTCTTGTGGTGTGACTGAATTTCCTTTCTGTTATTTCTCTCTGCCTCTCCTGCTCTTATTATTCAGAATGATGGCGGAAAAACCAAAAAGCTCCACTACAGGTTTCAAACAATATACAGAGTGCTGCAGAAAAATACCAAACTCTGATAACCATGAATGTTGTGTGTACTGCTTGGGTGTTTCACACTTGTCTGTTGACTGTACAGTCTGCCAGGGTTTCAGCAACAGAACTCTGGCAGAGAGGAAAAACAAGCTTATTGTCTGAGGGCTCCTTAAAGCCTCATTCAAAGAAGCCCTGTCCAAGGCCGACCAGTCTCCTCCGGCCTCTGGATCAAAATCCTCCTGTTCAGTGCTCACATCCCCTTCGGCACCAACTGTTAAGAAGCAAAAACATGCATCGGAAGGTTCCTTTTCTGAACTGAAACCTAAAGTTCCAAAGCTTTCAGAAAAGTCTGAATCTTCGACACTCAGCTTTACCTGTGCCATTGACACCGACCACTATGGTTCCAGTACCAGCACCAACTCTTACTATGGCCATGCCAACACTGATATCACAGTCCTGCAAACGGTGCCAAAGCCTGATTTTTCGGTCCAACCCAGGACCACTTATTCCCCCTCCTTGGATCCCTTTGTTGGACAACTTCCTAGCCCTTTCATCAAAAGACGCAAGTCTCCTTCTGGGATGTCTTTTCACTCTACCAGACGTCTCTCAGAAGTAGATATTCTTAGGTTGGTGGATCAGATGCTGATAGTCAAGGGTTTTCCTTCATCTTCTCAGCCCCCTCTCCCCTCTGGTCCAGAGGGTTACATCCCTACGACCCCTTCTTATTCTTCTCCTCTGACCTCCTCTCAGACTTTACAGCTATTGACTCCAACTTCGCAGGTACCAAAGACTTTGGCACTGACAACTTTCTTGTCTTCGATGCCAAGTCTGGCTCTGACATCTTCGGTGCCTATGGCACCATCAGGTCCCTGGAACTGTGTCTTCGCCGTTGGGCCCGAGGAGTTTGAGCTGGCACCGAGTTTTTCTATGGAGCCAGCCCTGCCTCTTCAGGCTGCACCAACAGAGGACCCCTCCTGAGTTCCAATTTGTCAGTTGGGTCTCTCGAGGTGGGGTGTGACCCTGGTTCCAAGTGTATCTGTCATGGTTCTGGGCTCCCATTCCTCCTCAGGGGGGCCTGCCTTTCAATCCATGGAAAGAGCCTTGGCCTCTGCCTCATCTCAAGGTGCCTCCTGTGTTACTGGAGTCTCTCCCTATGACCCCAGGTCTTTCGGTTCTACCACCAACTTCAACCCCTGGACAGCGAGCCCCAAGTCTCAAGAATTACCTGCTACAGGTGTCCCCTCTTCCGAGTCCTCTTCAGATGTTCCCATTGAAGAGCCTCCTCAGAAGAGATTGTGTAAGAGGAAACACCTTGATTCTCCCAAGGAAGCCATCACAGAGGACACAGATTTTGATGAAGGGGAGGATTCTCCACGGTCACCTCTGGAAGACATCTCCTTCAGAGACATTCTTGAGATCCTGGGAAAGAGGGGTGATTGGAAGCCCAATGACCCTTCCTCTGAGGAATCCGTGTAGTTGCAGGCCTTTGGTGCTCACCCGTCTACTTCCTGGGTGACCCTGCCCACTGACGACCTAATTAAGCTGATCGCTCAGTAAGCTTGGAAGGCTCCTGATTCTATACAACCTGTCCCCCGGAAATCTAACAAGATACTTTCCACTCCTGAAGACCATCCATATTGGGCGAAGGGCTTAGTAGTTGATGCTATGGTGGTAGCAGCCACCACAACCAAGAAAGAACTAGCCGAAGAAAGTTCTATTGTACATCCCCCTAAATGAGAGTCTAGGGCAATGGACATATTTGAGAAGCAGGTCTGTGCATCATTGACCTTCTCCATCATGTCCTTGAATTTCTTGGCACACTTTACTAGACTTCAAAGAGATCTGGCCAAGGAGCTTTCAGATACCCTGGCAGGAGCAGCTGCTGAGGGGGTCCAAAAAATGGCCTCCCAGTTGACTACCCTGAAGTCTTTTTCAAATTCGTCCATGAGGGTCATTGTGCATGCTGCTGAAGGGGCGACCGGGTCAGCAAGTTCAGGTGTTGTTTTTCGACAACATGCTTGGATACGCCTGTGTGAGTTTGTGGAAACATTCAAGTCTTCCTTTGTCAGTGCTCCCTTTGACAGATCCTGTTTGTTTGGACCCAAAGTAAAGGAAACTGTCCAGGTGGGAAAAAGATAGAAAGACTTTGTCTGCTATGGGCTTGTGTTTTTCCACTCTACAACAATCCTACTCCAGGAATCAAAAGAGTGGTAAAATGTGGTTCAAGAAGTCCCAGAAGCCTTTCCAGAACACATGTGGTTCAGACTCCCCTTGGGGCAGAGGGGGGAGTTACAATGGAAGATGGCACCCCAGAGGCAGGGGTGGTCCACAGAATCAGGGTTCCAGGCAGTCTTTCTCTGGTCAACCCTACCTGCGCTCCTGAAAGGGGGAGGAATTGCTTACCTCTGGAGGCAGTCAGGGGAAGATTTTCCTTGCACCCAATTAGAGAGATCAAGCAGAATCAGAAATACAAAAGGTGCTAGAAAAAGAGTCATCCAAGAAGTCCCACCAGACCAATTAGGATCCGGGTTTTACTCGTGATTCTTTTTATTGCCAAAGAAAACAGGGGACTGGAGACCAATTTTTGGATCTCATTATTTTGAACAAATTTGTCCAACAGTCAGAATTCTGGACAGTCACAGTTCAGTCAATTCTTCCCTTCTTAGAGAAAGATGATTGGATGTGCTGTATCGACTTTCAAGACTCGTATTACCACATAAAGGTGGACAAACACTCATGAATGTTTCTCTGCTTTTGGTTAGGAGCCAGCCATTTCCAATTCAGAGTGCTGCCCTTTGGTCTCACCACAGTGCCCAGGGTGTTCACCAAATGCATGGCAGCCATCACAGCACATTTGAGGCTGCAAGGATTCTGAGTGTCTCCTTACCTAGACGACTGGCTCCTCACTGCTCCCACTAGGCATCTAGTACAACAAACTACGGACCTCATTCTGGAACTCTCCCAACAATTGGGCATCAAGGTCAACCCTGTGAAATCTCAACTAACCCCTTCTCTCGACATGTAATTAATTGGAGCTCACCTCAGTACTCCATCTTGTGTGGCATCACTTCCCCTACACAGACTGAAGAAAATACAGTTGCAGGTTCATCCTCATCTTCACTCAAACAATATACCAGCTCAGCAGATTCTGCAGGCATTGGGCTTCATGGCAGCATTGATCACTTTAGTTCCAATGGCAAGATTTCACATGAGACTTCTCAAATGGTTACTTGCAAACAAATGTTCTGTTCTAACCCATCCCATGAATCATTTAGTTTTCACATCCAGCCGATGCAAAAACAACCTAACCTGATGGATGCAGTCCGAGGAGATTCTTCTAGGCTGCCCCTTTGTTCCCCTGCAGCCCAAGGCCATAGTGACCATGGATGCTTCCCAGATGGAGTGGGGGGCATTATCTCAGGAAGACAGTCCAAGGCACTTGTTGCCCCTCCAAGGCCAATCTGCATATCAGTGTTATAGAGCTAAGGGCAATGGTTTTGGTGTTGCAAGCGTTTCACTCTGCCTTACCTCAAGGGATGATAACTATTCAGTCAGACAACATGTCCATAGTCTGGTACATCATCAAATGGGGGGACCAAGTCCTACCCACTGTGTCAAGAAGCCCTCCGAGTGTGGTGATGGGCCATAACTTCCAACTGCTTTCTGGCAGCAATGCACATCCCTGGGAGCTCAAATGTGATTGCAGTCAAACTGAGCAGATGCATCCTCATGCCTTATGTGTGGTCTCTGAATTCCAGAGTAGCAAAGAAGATCTTTCTTTGCTGGGGCCAGCCTTGCTGCGACCAGGTTTGCTTCACTTCTGAACAAGTGCAGAAGCTACTTTGCTCTAATTCCCCCTCAGGAAGAGTTCTGCAGAAATGCTGTTCTCCATGATTAGCCCCCGGGTCTCCTTCATGCCTTCCCCTCCTCCCTCTGATCCCTCTTTTTTTTCAAGAAAGCAGCTCGGTTGAGAAGCAAAGTGATCCTCATTGCTTCTTATTGGCCTTGACAGATATGGTTTCCCTTCCTCTGGCCTCCTCTACTTCACTGCCCATGGATTCTGGACTCATTTCCGGACCTTCCACCCCATCCCCAGGGACTAGTGTACCCCAAGCTACAGACTGTCAGGCTAATTGCTTAGTTTCTCCACTTCTGTTAGTTGCCAGGCATAATGATATTCCTTCTCCTTTATGACACATTTTGTTGGCATTCCATAAACCATCCACCAGGAGTCTCTGCCTTAGTAAATGAAAGAGATTTTCTGTTTGGGCTTCTTATAATGGTCTGGACCCCTTTTCAGTGCCAGTAGAAAAAGTTCTAGAGATTATAGCTACCATCTTTGGTAAAGGAGCTTTTGCTTCTACAGTCAAAGTTATGTTAGCAGCTGTTTCAGATTTCCATAAGGGTATCGGGACCAGCCTTTCATCTCTCACAGGCTTTGTATGATTTTTCTTAAAGGCACCATTCATTTGAAGTCTCCTTTCAAATTTCCGCTACCACCATGGGACTTGACTGTTGTATTACAATCACTTACTTCACCTCCTTTTTGAACCTGCAGCTACCTGTGACTTAAAATTCCTTTCTTAGAAGACATTGCTTCTCATAGCTGTCACTTCAGCGAGACGAGTCTCTGAATTGGGAGGTTGGCATAATGGTTAAAGTGTTCACCATACAGACACAAAGTACAGGGTTTGATTCTCACATTAGGTAACTGGCTAAGGCTTAAAATGAACCATAAGGGCAGTTGGCCTAATACAAACTTATAAACCTACTTTATATAGTAAACAAACAGTTGCAGTGAAGATTCTATTCTCCCAGCTCTGGTAACAATGATATCACATCTAGGTCAGCTGACTCTAGCATAACATACATTCAAAATTCTCTTTTTGGGAGGATTGGCATAATGGTTAAAGTCTTTGCCTGATGTGCACAAAGTACAGGGTTTGATTCTCACCTTGGGTTATTGGCTAGGCTTGAAATGGCCCTTGAGGGCAGTTAGCCTAGTACTCACCTATGAACCTATGATTTATAGGCTCTATGTTCTAAAGCACCTTATTCCATAAAGACAGTGTTACTCAGAACAAACCCGACTTTCCTTCCTAAAGTGATTTCTGACACCAATATCAACCAGTCCACAGACTTGCCTATATTTTTCCCAAATTTTTCTAATAAAGGTGAGTACTGCCTGCACCTTCTGGATGTGCATAGGCAGTTGCATTTCTGTCTGGATAGAGCTAAGCAATTTAGACTATCAGAACAGATGTTCTTTGTGTTTCACTGTTGCAGTCATTACACTTGGGTTATCCTGCTGGCAGGCTGCTCTCAGTCAGCCTGAATTCCAAAGTCTAGGTCCGGCATCAGTTGCTATCGCCTCTTCCCTGACGTCAGTGCGCCAGGGGTATAAAAGATGCAGCCGACGCCATTTTCTTCAGTCTTTCTTGCTGCGCGGTGCCCAAAGCATAAGCAGTTCGCAAGTGCCGGTCAGCCGACTCCTGAGATTTTCGCGTTCGAATTTCAGATCCGAAGTCTTCATTAAAAGCTAAGTACCCCGTTGGAAACTTTTTTTCTTGCTCCAGACCGATGTCAGAAAAAGTTAATAATTGTATTTCTTGTGGGAAGCAAATACCTCATAAGGACTTTCATTCTTACTGTATTCCTTGCCTAGGCCCTGACCACGACTTTGCTAGTTGTCGGTTTTGTGCTAGATTTAACCAACGCATTATTAAGCGTCGGTACGATTTTGCTTTACACTATTTTGGCAGAAGATTTAATTATACCATGTCGTCGGATAGCCATCCGACTACCGGAATTCACAAGAAACGCAAAGAAAAAGAGAAGGACAGGCATCCGAGGTCCAAAACCGACGACGAGGCTTCTTCTAAGCCAGTCACTGGTTCGCCGGTTCGCCGGTTCTCAGTGAGGCACCTTCGCAGCCCCTGATACCCGCTACTTTAGACCTGCAGGCCGCTACCGACTCCCACGTGGAGTCGCCTAGGCCGCTGGAAGGTCAAAGTATTGGACCTTCGGAGACTTTTCCCTCAGATGGGTCTGGAGCCGCCGAGCAGGCATCGGCTTCTGAGGGTGTTTTCAGGCCAACTCAATTATACATTAAAACCACTTCAGCTTCAAAGGCAAAGACTAAAGCACCCATAAAGACAAAGAAACAAGTACAACAGCCTCATGGACAGGCCTCCATGCCCAAAAAACAGATGCTCAAAATGGCCGAAGACTTAATTACTTTGATCAGGGGTTCTCATCCCCCTCCTGATAAAAGGCCTAGGCAAGAGACAGAATATGAATCTTCACATCAGGTTTCCATTTCATCTGATTCCTCTTCTGATCAGGAATACTCTCTTCCTCCCTATGAGGATTCTGATGCTGAAGAATCTATTCCTTCAGCCTCTCCTCCTGAGGATTACTGTTTTGGGGAAACCTTGCATACCATGAGGGAGCATTTCCACTGGGAGAGCCAAGATTTTTAAGAATCTAAGAAAAGGCTCAGAGACCTCCTTTTATTACCACAACACACCCCTAGCTATTCCACCTGTGTTAGACATTGTTGATGATATTTTTTCAGAGTCCAGTCTGACCCCTGACTCCTTACCTCCAGCTCTTGTTAAGCCGGACAGGTACTACAGGTTCCCTGACTCTCATAAATTCCTTTTCAAAAACCCTGCTGCTGACCCAGAAACCATCTCTCAGGGTCCCAAAGGGGTCAAGGCCTCCACTGCAATAAACCCTACCCCCCCTGACAGGGATTCTAGGGCATTGGACAGATGTGGAAAAAAAGATTTACACCTCCACTACCTTGGCTATAAGGGCTTTAAATTGTCAGTTTCATATGCTTAAATATCAGCAATATATTATGTCACTGCTTAAACAGAAAATGTTGACAAATTCTGAATGTGCAGAAAACAAAGAAATGCAGGATTTATTGCATACAGCTGAACAAGTTGGAAAGCATACTTTGCAATGTGGTTTTGACTCTTTGGAGGCCTCCTGCAGAGCCGCTGTTACGGGTTCTGTCATCAGTAGGCATGCTTGGTTAAAGGAATAAAGTCTGCCTGATCATGTCAAAGCAAAATTATTAGATGCCCCATTACAGCATGATACTTTGTTTGGTGTTAAAGCAGAAGAGGTGTTAAAGAAAATGGAGGACAAAGCTAAATCTATGCAAATGGTTAAGGATTTCTTACAGGTTCAGCCTCCAAGATTTAGCAGACACTGGCCTACAAAGAATTGGTCCTTTCCAGTGTCAGACAGACCACAGAGGGGCAGATACAGATGCCCAAGAGGCAGATCCCAGCCCTAAGGCTCGTACAGGTCTAAACAATGGGGTGCTTCTACCTCCAAAAGTGGATAAGACAAATCACAACCATACAGGAAACAGTCCCAATGACTTCCCCCTGCCTGCACCAAGAACTTATAGGTTCATAGGTTCATAGGTTCGTACTAGGCTATCTGCCCAAGGGCATTTATAAGCCTAGCCCATAGTTATGTGGCTTTCGCCACCCCTTTAGTTTGAAGAAAACTATGCCTATTATTTTGCTGTGCCTCTGTCAAGCAGTGACACTGAAGTAATCCCTGGGGTATATATAAAGAGGTTTCTCACAGGCCTAGGGTACACAATCAATGAAAAGAAATCAAAACTATTACCCTCTCAAGAGGTAATATTCCTGGGTGCAAGCTTAAATACAACTGCCCAGATGGCTTATCTTCTGGCAGCACCTTTAGGGGGAAAACTAGCACTTTTTTCCCAAAACTGGCACATAATAACCCAGGACAAATGGGTCTTAGACATAGTCTCACAAGGCTACAAGTTTCACTTCCATAACCTGCCAAGGACAAACGGTTGGCCAGACCTGCCAAAACATCACTGGGCAGAGGCACAAAAGCAAGTCTCATCCCTCATGGACTTGAGGGCCATTCAACAAGTACCAGAGCAAGAGCAGGGACAAGGATTTTATTCAAGACTGTTTTTAGTACCAAGAATGGACAAGACCTGGAGACCAATACTGGACCTATCTATTCTAAACACATTTCTGGATATACCAAAATTCAAAATGTTGACTCTACAGCAACTTCTGCCCATGCTGGGCAAGAAGGCTTGGCTGGTGACTTTAGACCTAAAAGAGGCATACCTGCATGCCCCAATCAGACAAACATGCAGAAGATACCTCAGATTCAAAGCTGGCTCCTATGCACTACCAATTCTCTGCACTGCCCTTTGGCTTATCTACTGCGCCCAGGGTCCTCACAAAGTGCCTGGCACCAGTAATTGCATTCTGCAGACAAACAGGAATACCTAAATATCCTTACTTGGACGACTGCCTCATTCAAGCAGAGAACAAGGACATTCTACTACAGCATCTGGCATTTGTAAAGAGGTTTCTCACAGGCCTAGGGTACACAATCAATGAAAAGAAATCAAAACTATTACCCCCTCAAGAGGTAATATTCCTGGGTGCAAGCTTAAATACAACTGCCCAGATGGCTTATCTCATGCCAGACAAACAAAGGCAACTGACTACCTATTTCAACCTGTTGGCAACAAAGGCCCAGTTATCTGCAAGAAAAATTCTGCAGGCTTTGGGCTTCATGGCATCCTGCATTCTACTAATTCCATATGCGAGACTGCATATGAGGAAACTTCATTGGTACCTAAAAAGTGTTTGGACTCAACATTGCCACAGCCTGGAAACAATAATTACCCTCATTCCTTCATTCCCTGCCTGCAACAGGAGTTTCATTGGTGGGCGAAGGCTTGTCACCAGAACAAGGGACAGCCATTCACTTTACCCCCAGCCAGGCAGACATTAATAATGGATGCATCAGATTATTCCTGGGGGGCCCACATGGCAGGAAGATGTATTCAAGGAACATGGTCCGCAAACCAAATGCATCTACATATCAATCAAAAAGAAATGCTAGCTGTCCAGAATGCCCTGACAGCCTTCAAGGACCTACTTCATCCGGGACAACTACTGATATAGGCAGACAACACCACGGTCATGTGGTATATAAACAAGCAGGGAGGCACTCATTCTTACCCCCTTTGCAGACTAGCCATGACTCTGTGGGACACAGCTTTGACTTACCAAGTACATCTGCAAGCACAATTCCTGCCAGGAAAGATAAATACTCTGGCAGACGAACTAAGCAAAAACCTCATGGATCCCCACAAGTGGAAATTGGATACACAAGTCTTCAGCATGATAACAAGGAAATGGGGATGTCCGGATATAGATCTATTTGCCTCTCCTCACAACTACCAACTAAAAAGATTCTGCACAAGGACTTATCACAGACAAGCATGGAAAGTGGACATTCTCTCTTTCAGCTGGGAAAGCTTAGCAGTATATGCCTTTCCTCCACTGCCTCTCCTCCCCAAGGTACTCCTAAAGGTCAGACAAGAGAAGCCAAAGATGATATTGATTGCCCCAGACTGGTCCCACCAGCACTGGTACCCAATCCTAAGGAACTTGTCTCAATGCCCAGCTTGGACCTTGCCTATAATACCTCATCTACTATCCCAACAAAACAATCAGATCCTGCACAGCCAATTTGGCGGATAATGTAGTAATACAAAACGCGCCTCTCACTAAAGCTGTAATGGATGTCATTTTGGAGGCCAGAAGGCCTAGTACCAGGAAATCTTATGCTGGAAAATGGAAGAGATTCTGTGCTTGGAACCAGGCACAAGGAATTGACACAGCTGTACCAAATATTCCTCAGATTTTGCAATACTTAACTGAGATGCTGGACAAAGGCCTATCCTTTTCATCAATCAAAATTCATGCCTCTGCCATTTCGGTTCATTACAATACAGAGCCACCAATCTTTTCTCATCCCTTGTTAAGGCAGTACCTCAGAGGAGCCAAAAACCTAAGGCCAACAAGGAGATCACCAACACCTGCATGGGACATTAATTATGTTTTGGAAAAACTCACCCTGCCTCCTTTTGAGCCAGCCGCTACAGCTGATATAAAGTTTTTATCTTGGAAAACAGCTCTGCTCCTAGCAATAACCTCTGCAATATGAGTCTCAGAGCTACAGGCACTCATGGCTGTGGAACCTTTTATCATTTTTTATCCAGACAGGGTTTCTCTGAGGACAAACCCGACATTTATGCCTGAGGTAGTGTCCAGTGTGGCCCTTAACCAAACTTTTCATCTGCCTACTTTTTATCCAAACCCACAGAGTAAGGGGGAGAGAATTCTGCATTCTTTGGACAAACACAGACAGCTACGCTTCTACCTGAACAGAACCAAAGCTTTCAGAAAGACAGAGCAACTACTAGTGGGATATCCTGCAGGATCTCAAGGAAAGGCTATCTCAAAGCAGACTATTTCAAAGTTGATAGGCCACTGCATTTGTTTCTGCTATTCACAACATGGCAAGCCAGTGCCTAAGGGCATTAGGCCACATTCAACCAGAGCAGCAGCCACTTCATCAGCCTTCCTCAGGGGAGTACCAACCAAAGACATTTTAGAGGCTGCTACCTGGAGTTCAGTGCACACCTTTACAAAGCACTATCATTTACCACTCTACTCTAAATCCAGGGCAGGCTTTGCCACTGCAGTTCTGCAGGGCCTCATAGCCACTCCTAATGCTATTTAGCTCCAGCCTTCCAACCTTAGCTTTGGGATTCAACCCAAGTGTAATGACTGCAACAGTGAAACACGAAGAACATAGTACAGTTTTGTACACTTACCATAAATGTAGATGTTCGAGTGTATTCACTGTTGCAGTCCAGGTTACCCATCCACCATCCCCCATATCTTTGCTGCACTTTATCTGCTCTTCTCTAACCTATACAACCTATGTGGTGTATTTGCTTATAGATGAAAGTATTATATATATTTTGGTGCATGCATGTTTTATTGGCATATTTTTAGCCTACCCTTTGGGGGGCACCTGACATCTGGGGCAAGAAAATTTGAAGAAAATGGCGTTGGATGCATCTTTTATACCCCTGGCGCACTGACATCAGGGAAGAGGCGACAGCAACCGACACCGGACCTAGACTTTGGAATTCAGGCCGACTGAGGGTAGCCTGCCAGCAGGATAACCCAAGTGTAATGACTGCAACAGTGAATACACTCGAACATCTACATTTACGGTAAGTGTACACAACTGTACTTTATTTGTATCCTTTGCAAGTGCAGCTTTGGGCAAACTTGCATTTAAGGTTACTCTATCCAGATGGTTAAGGGATTGTATATCTTTCATTTACTCAAAAGAAAAGCTAAGACACCCAATGAAATGAAGTGAAGGCACATTCTACCAGATCTATGGTGACTTCACCTGTTTTTCATTCTAAAGCGTCCGTGTCAGAAATTTGCGCAGATGCATCATGAGCTAAACCACGTACCTTTATTACTCATTACAAATTGGATATGGTCTCCAGGGGGAGAGCCTCCTTTGGTTCTGTGGTTCTCAGGAATGTTCTTCCATAAGGCTACCCAGGATCTAAGGTAGCTGGGGACTCTGTCCCACAAGTCAAGAATAGGTGAAGATTGACAACATCAGATAAAGAAGTTATGTCTTACCTTAACGTTCCATCTGTGTTGTCGATCTTCATCTATTCTTGCGTCCCTCCTGACTCCCCCTTCCTTTAGACTTCTGGTGGATCGACATCCTTTCCTGGGTTCTTATTGTTAGGGATGGCTTGGACAAGGTTTCTGACTTGTATTAGAGTGTCTTCTTCTGTCTGATTGCAAACTCGATTGGAGGTAATGTGGAAAGGGGAGTTGTGGGTAGACTTGCAGCTTGAAAGATTTTTTTGGCTGACACGAGCTATGTATCAGCCGGATTTGTTCAAAGTATTGTAACCATAGCCCAAAAGTCAAGAATAGATGAAGATCGACAACACAGGTGGAAAGTTATGGTAAAACATCACTTCTTTTTTGTCTTGTGCTGGAATGTGGCATGTGGTGCATTACACTGCTGTAGTGCACACCCTTATCTTCACTCTCACTTGTTTCATTTGCCTGACGTGTACTTCTGTGTTGCTACCTTTCTTGTCTGCCACTCATATTTTGGAAGTTTCAGTTCACACCTAGGAAACTGTAGCATAGGAGGATGGTTCAGAATTTAGCAGACCAAGAGGAAGTGTCCGTACTGTAATCAGATGTCTTATATCCTATAGAGAATTTGGCTGTGATAGCATATCAAAAGTAATTATTATAATAAGAGTAATAATTTTGCTGCTGGAAGTCTCTGGATTGGTCCTTGTTGGAAATATTATTTTGTTCCAGTTTGTAAAAAAATGAAAACTCCAGCAAAGCTAGAACTTCCACTGAGTGACCTCCCAAACCTCTTGCATCAGAGGCACATGGTATATATGCAAATGATCCTTATGAACATCAGGTCTTTCAGCTAATTGGCAATTCTGAATGCCCATGACTTGTTTCATCATTTTAATGGACAATTTCTGGCCAATAAAGCCAAACCCCACTAGCTGTGGATATGCATATTTTGGCCTTGTTATGACCTCGTCAGCACAGCACAAGCAGTGTTTGACTAAGCATTAGAAAGTTTGGAATATCTGTGCTAATTTTCCACTACTCATACAGGTAAAATGCTTAGCAGCTGTTGCAATGACAAATGATGTGGCAAGGAAGAATTTTTTTTAATGGTACAAACTGCTGCCCTTTTTACAGTTCAATGCTCCCATCAACTTGGTAAATGTTTCAAGTGATTGTCAGTGTTTATTCCTACTGCAGAATAAGTTGTTGTGTCTTTTGTCTTTTCCCGCCACAGCAGAACTCTGGTCCGCTAATGATTGGCAGTAGATTTTTACGTGCCAAGTTGCCGGCCCTGACGCACAACCTTCAATGAAGGTACGCCCATTCACGCATGTCTCCACACAGAAGACGCTTTAGGTGAGAATCGAACAGGACAACATCTTACTGTTAGGCGACAATGCTACCTCAGCACCACCACTGCAGTGCCATCCTTAAACAGAACAGCATCGAGTAGTAAATGACCAAGAGCCTGTTGATGTTTTCTTTAAAAAAATAAAAAATAAAAAAACACGCCTGGACTGGTATCCCAGCTGAGGTTAAGTGCTACAGGATTTCTCATGCTAGGGGAAGTTAACCCTCTCTCTTCACATGCCTAAAATAACATTCCCATGATTTTCTTGCCTCACATTATAATTAACAAATTCTACAGTGTCATACATCATGACGAATTGTCTTTAAGGTATAAGCCTGTTTAACTGTAGCAACACACATTGTTTATAGTCCTCTATTTTATTTGGTGTATTTATTTTCTTTTTCATCCTCTGACCTCATGCTCCAGCTGTTGGATACTATAGAGCAATATAATCTTTCTCTAAAACTGCAGTAGCTTCTTACTTAATTATATTAAGGGAATGCAAGAACAGCTTCTTGCTTGGTTGGTATGGAATGCTTTGCTCCCCGTCCAAAAAGTGTGTATATTTTTTTAATTTCTGTGATCTGAGCCTATGCTGTTTTTGCTCATTGTGTTTTGTTTTAAACCACATTTCATTTACTAACATTTGATGAAATGACATACACCCATTAAAACATGTCAGTTTAGCATCAATGTATTTCTAAAGAGCTGGTGCTGTTACTTGGTTTAAGTGGTATGTATTGTGTCCATGCCACTTGTTTTCATTCAGCAAGTTGTATTGTCAGGAAATGCATGGTATTAAGTTGTCAAATGAAGAAATGCATAGTATTAAAATGTTAGTGCCACACTTTTTGTAAATGAGACATTTTGTGAAAGTACATAGGTCTGAAGCTGATAGTAGTTCAGCCATATTGTATGAATGCTGCCTCCCTGATTTTATTACTGGTCAACCATATAGTGTTTTTTGAAGTGGTGAAAGTAATGTGGGTTATTTCAGTCACGGACACAGAATTTATATAACTCCATTTTAACAGATTTTGAGTCACAGAAGTGAGCTAAAATTTTCAAACTGAAGGTGAAGGAAGTCTGTCATTTTCATGTATATATTTGCACATTCAGAGTAGGGGTTCATCTCCAGTGTTTATCTCATGTCAGAATGTGCATTCCAGTTCAACTTGGTGCAGCCACTTTAAAGAGCAGCTGCTTTGAGCAAGGCTGTGAATCTGATATGTATTCTGTTGATTGAGGTTAAAAGCAAAGTTCCCTGGAAAGCCATCTGCCATTGTCTTCAGTAGGATTACTTTGTCAGACTGCAGTGTAGTGTTACAAAATACAGAATTCTGTGGAATCTGGCTCAGTGAATTTTATTTTGTGGAGATGGAAAAACATGAAAATATTTTTGACTATAACTTCCTACTGTAAAAAGTCACCCGTTTTTTTGTAGATGAAATATGTGTTTTCTGAATGATAGCCCTGCTAAAATAGTCACAATTTGCTGAAGTTAAGTGGTGCATTTTTAGAAAATTAGTTTGGCTGCCATTTTTCCCTTGTCAAAAGCAGTAACCTACAATCTGCATTTTAAACTGCTGTGACTGAAGAAGTGATAATTTTGCAAAACTGGAGTATTCTTTTTTTAATCTTTTTTCAAATAAATCACTATCCTGTTTACCAAAAAAGATGTGTGATGAAGTTACCATATTTAGTGGTATATCTGGGGCTGGATACTTGTTACTTTGGTACAGCTTAGGGAGTACATAGTGGAGTAAAGACTTTGAGAAAGCTGATTGTCACAGATCACTAACTCAAGGTATAATACCCAAGCTTTGTTTAACCCATGGTAACCACCTGAACACTTATTCTTTACAAAATCTGTTGAAGTAAGGAAAGATTTTGTCTGTTTTGACTCTGACTTATTGACATATGTTTAGGTTGTTCAATTAAATTATCGAACAAAAATTACATATATTACTATTCTTAGCAATGTGACAACTGTAACAAGTTACACTCATCTTGTGAAATTGCATGTGATGGTAGCTAAATTGCCTTTGTATATGGTATGATACATTGTATCATTTCCATGTTTATCTTTTATCAGTTATTGCCTTGAACTGAGTTTTTATGTGAAGATTTTGTTCACAGGAATGCTAGTAATAGGGCGGCTTCACCTTCAGTTGTCCTTTTTGTTTGTTGAAAGTAAGACATAAATAGTTTATTTTTAGACTTGTCTTTTTCAGGAACACTTTTTGGTATGCTGTCTGTCACTTCTAGCAAGTTTGTTTTCAGAGAATACTGTGTACTTTCACAACAAAGCATTTCCATAGTTTTTAATAGTTTAATAGCTTACTTATTGCACTGAAAAATAAGCCTTTGCTTATGTGAAGGGCAATAATAAAATAAAAGATATGAAATGTAGTTTGGTGTGACAAGGTTTTTAATATAACAGTTGGGGCTGGAAGCAGAACTGCATTTTTGTTTCATGTTACTTCTTTCTGTGCAGTTTGCAGATCTTTTGGCGTGTGCTGGCTGCAGATATTTTTTTTTTCAAAAATATATACTGTTCATACCATGTTTGAGTGCAGGCTATGTTTCCCATGTATTGTACCAGTGTCCAGAGATAGAGAGCGGTAAAAGTTAAAAATAGAGAAGGTGTGGATTTGAAATATAGAGGTGTTGGCTTATGGAGGCAGGACTCAGTCTAGTAATAAATGTTAGAGAAAGGGCAGGACTGCAAGAACATGCACATGCTCTCCAGGAAAGGGCCTCCCATATGTTGAGCCAGAGGAATGGCATTACCCATTACCTGGGATGTTATGCAGTGTGCCCACAAGTTTGGTGGATGCTATTTCACTGACTGTGCATTCTGACATTTGGACTGTGCCTGACCACCTCTCATATTGACCCTCTCGTGACCATGGACTGCATGGCCTGTGGAGGAAGACAAACTGGTAGTTGCTGTCTAGCTTATGCATGCACCTCTGAAGGCAGTATTTGTCATCAGCAATCTCAGCAATACTGTCTGCTCCCTCTTCCTGTACTCCAAATCACAAAGCAGTTGATGTGAGTCATCCTGCAAACCACAGAGCACAACTGCCACCCCACAGTTGTGTGGGTAGCATCAGTATGTGCCTGAATTACTAAAATGCACATCTGCTCTCTGATTCCAAGTGTTGTAGCCATATCAGGGGCAGTCCTGGGGTCATGGTAATCTCATGCACATTTTGGTGGGTTTATGGAACTCAGAGATGATGTGATCTCAGATGCTGTATGAGCTGGGGATACAGGTGGAGTATATATGAGACTCTTAAGATATTATCTGTCTTGCACTGTTGTCACTTTGTTGTCACCCTTTGTAGTGATGGCTGTGGGTGATCCCCCCACTAGTGTTGCAGACAGTGCCAGTGTGTCATTGAACCATGACACTTGCTTATTGCCATCATTGCCAGCCACAAATGTCACGTGGATGCCAGTTCTTTGTCTTATTGTGCTGGACCAAGGCAGCTTTTGATAGCATGATAATACATGACACCATTGACACATATACACACATGCCTCCGTTCCACCTTATGGCTTGCATACTGTACACACAAAAATACTGATAGAGAATATGTTAAAATATGTACCTTATCAAGCAGCATATCACATTTGCACAGCAGAGGTGTCTGGTAAGACAAATATACAAGAGTGCTTTGGTCATTCCTTCACTTTATTCATGGAGTAATATGTGCTACAGTCTAATGGAATGGGCATTACTAACTCGCTGCTTTCCCTGGTGTCATGTGCTTGCTTAGTGCTAGCTCAGTTCCCACACGCAAGTCACCCCCAAGCATAGGGGCCATTCCCCTGGCCAGAAGGCAACACCAAAACTCCTTGACCTCAGTAAACTGCTTCTGTGTTGGTGTTTCACCCTTTGTGGTGAACGCTTCTGTCATGACATCCTGTAATTTTCCTTTGCATAGAGTTTCAGATTAGTAACCATTCACACCTAGTGTAGAGTCCTGTTATAGATGCCCACAGCTTGAATATCTTGTACCCTTCTCTGTCAAAATTGTTCCCGAGATTGCATGTCTGATGAACTTTTGCATGGGAGGGGCATGCCATGTCTGTGGAGAATCTGCTGTTGCATTTCATTTTCATGGCTAGTTAACTTTTCAGGGTGGCCACTACAGTACGTGTTCAGCTGATGACAAATCATGTCAGTCCATAGGTGTAGATGCTATGCTGTGGCATGCATACGAGTATGCCCATGGCCTCCTCCTACACTTATTTACTTGGTTAACAGCTGCAACTAATACTGTACACAAGTCCCCCTTTTATATCTGACCACACAGGGCAGATGCTACTGTACTGTGGCTGTATCACCTAGTCCCAGTTTTTCGTACATCTCTACATATATATTTCATTATTCCTGACATCCACCCCAGGGTTTGTAGTTGTTGCTGAGGTATTTTATCAAGCAGGGCTCCTTTCTTTATTCTACAAAGCTCCACTTGTACAAGATGTCTTCCTCAAATTCCTCTGTATCATAGGTTGTGCATTTATAAACAGTGTTGTGCAAAATTGTGCCGATGCATGTCTGACAAAGCTAGATAACACCACTGTCTGTGATTTGCTGCTTGTAGACAATGTGCTATCCATACATATCACAAACTTTGCACATCATGGTGAACACAACACATGTGACCTGTATGCTTGTGCATATACAGCATGGGTATGTAAGTACCCCGGTGCAGTCTTAAATGTGACGTCTGCCACATTAAATGTGTGCTGCTGTAGTGCCTTGGTATGGCAGCCTAGCTGTTCATCTGTATTCTTATTCAGTCCTTTGCTTGCTCTGATGGTATTGTGCCCTGCTTACTATATCTCTGATTAGCTTTATAGCACTTTGTGCAGAGATGACCTCAAGTATTAGCACTTCCTATATGTGCAGGGCTCATCTGAATGCCAGTTGGAATGTTGAAAGTTTGAGCTTAAAATGTCTGTAGCCTAAATTCAGAAACAGGCCCAGCTGACAGCTGTAAGGCTGCAGCAAAAAAGGTCGGTTAGTGCGATTGTGGAAACCAGCGATTATGGCATGCACTGACCATAATGTCTCTGAATCACGGTGCAGGCACTAAAAGGCACTTTTCTGCTGCTTTTGCAGGAATCAACTCTGGCAGCTGATGCATCATGTTGGCACACACACATAAGTTCATAGGTTGGTACTAGGCTATCGGCCCTAGGGCCTGTACAGGCCTAGCCATAACAATTCCCTGGCTATTTCTTCCCACAGCATTTACTTTCCTAGACCCCTGTCTAGCAGGATGACTGACGTGATCCCTGGGGTGAATTTCCTATCTCCCATCCAATCATCAAGTTTCCTTTTGAAGAGGGCCAAAGAGGCACTCTGCTTGATATGTATGGGCAGTCTGTTCCAGAGTCTGGGGAGTCTTTGGGTCAGGAACCTATCCCTCCAGCATGTTTTGTTCATTGTGATGACAAGGTTTAGATCCCTGGAGCATGTGTCTCTGAGGGATTGGGATTTCTTTAAGTGTAGCATGTCCAACAGCTCTGGGTTTGACATGGCCTTGTACATTAAGCAGAGATCACCTGTGAGTAGACACCTCTGAGTAGACGATATGCGACATAGTATAACTGGCGTTTTTTTAGACGGTCAGCATAGGGCATCTGCTTTAGGCCTGTGATTCTTTTAGTGAGATATTTCTACGGCCTTTCCAGTTGTTGCAGATGTCTTGAGAGGTACATAGCAAACAGGGCATTGTATTCTATAATGGGTCTAATGAGGGATGAGTACAGTGGGACAATGACCTCCTTTTTTCTGGATGAAAAGCCCTTAGTAATGAGGTGTGCCACATAGAAGGATTTCCTGACTGTTGTGGCGATGTGGTTATCGAAGGTGAGACCACTGTCCACCTGTGTCCCTAAGTTTCTTATCACACTTTCGGTGTTTAGTGTACTGCCACCTATGTGGTAATTTACAGGTACATGTTTTTTTCCCAAAGGGGATAACTATACATTTCTTGGCATTGAGCTTGACCCCATGGCTCTGGCACCAAGCATCTGTTTCTGTAAGGCCTTTTTGTAGAATATCCACATCATTGTGCACACAGACAAGGCAGATAAGACAAGAAGAGCATCCCTGTACCCTGAGGAGAAGGAATACTGCAAGAGAGGGCCATTATTCTATTTTCAAACAAGCTTTTCCCCTTCTTAGACTCCTAGTAATGCTTTAACTCTGGATATTCTGTAACCCCTCATTTAAGCCTTTGATGCTGTCAGTATACCCTGCTGAACACCTTACTGTCTAAGCTGTAGATCACAGAAATTGTGAGACATCTCTAGGATGAAAGAGTTTTTTAGTAGCATCTTAAGTTTGCCTGTTAAGAATGACATTATAGAAATTAACTTAATATGTGAAATATTTCAGACTGTTGAACAAAATGACTATAAAAAGTGCAGTCAGTGTTCAGAGCTGAAATAGTTCAGTAGCATCTACACACATTATGTTGTTGCCTAACTTCAGGATGAAGGAAACTACAGCTTCTTTCCAGCGATATAAGTTGAAAAGGCAATAGAATTTCTAGTAGAACTCCACTTATTAGGTGTCAGAACATGGTGCTTTGCGAGACTGGGTGAATGATAAGGATTTTAACTTGTCAGCTACTGCTACTCAGAAGTAAGTTTGGTATCACCTGCCAAGGGCACCTGAAGAATAACTATTTTGGTGCACAGACGTTGGGGTCTAGTAAGCATTTACATTTGTCTAATTATTGTTTAAAGCCTTGAAAATCATCCTTTGGAGAAGACAGTAGTTTATGTCATATATGTTAATCTTTAAATTAAACCAGTTAGAGTTATGTCTGTGGAGTCTAAAGAGTAGAAGTCCACAGTCTTTGCCATCTTCTTCAGGTTTGCATTATAGTGCTTTAAGCCAAATCTGTTTAAGTGCTAAATAAATACTGAATTGATTGTTTTGTCATCAGAATCAAGTCCTAGAGTACCTAAACATGAAACTTCTGAAAGCATTTCAACTAGGGTTGCAGATGAGCTAATTGTTTCCTTCAGCAGAGGCAGACTACACAGTGGGAGGTAATATGTCCTCATAAAGTGTCCTTAATGGTTTTCCAGATTAGAGGGGGTTTCAAATTGTATTTGTGCTGACACTGCAGTACTCACTACAGACTTCAACCAGTCCCCAATCACAATGAAAATAAACATGTAGAAGGATAAATGCTAAGGTCTAATTATCAGGGTGAGTAAGGACAGGGGCTGTATCTACTAGTAAGCCATTGGAGTAGGTGCCTGCATTCAAAGAACTGACCAGGTGGGCATACTGAAGCAGTAAGAACATTTTGGAGATTCTGGAAAACGAAAAAAGAAAACTCCAGAGCTGGTGACTAAAGTGTAGCAATGTAATGGCTTTGTGGCACAGAGTTTGGACCTCTGACTATGAGCCAAGAGACCTGGGTTCAAATAGTCTCATTTACTGCAGGGGCTAACGTGGTGGACAAAGCAGCTGATGCCAGCTGTCTTTTCTACGGGAGAACATGTAGGTTTTCACCTACACTGATGCACTAAATAGTGGAGGCTGGTGGAAGAGATGAGGCTTGTATGCTTTTGTGCATCAGAGGTAGGAGGAACAACTAGACACTCAGTTGTCCCATGTATATTGGATTATGCTACGATTTGCATACAGCATCACAGCACATTTGCTTTCATAGGTTCATAGGTGTGTACTAAGCTAATGTCCCTGGGGCCTTTACAAGCCTAGCCATAGGATTTCCCTGATGTAGTGCTACCTGACCTTAGTTCCCAGTGCCTCTGCCGAGTAGAGCCGCTGGAGTTATCCCTAGGGTGAATTTTCTGTTTCCCATACACTCATCAAGATTTCTTTTGAAGAGGGTCAGTGAGGTGCCCTGCTTGACATGTATGGGAAGTCTTTTCCATAGCATGGGCAGTCTCTGGGTTATGAATCTGTCCCTCCAGCATGTTCTTTTAATTGTGGTAATGAGGTTGAGATCTCTGGAGCGTGTGGTGCGGAGGGATTGGGATTTCTTTAGATGTAGCATTCCTAACAAAGCTGGGTCAGATATAGCTTTGTAAGTCAAGCAGAGATCTCCTCTAAGTAGGCGATATGAGACAGAGAATAGTTGGAGTTTTTGAGTCTGTCCATATAGGACAAGTGTTTAAGGCTTAGGACCCTCTTTGTAAGGTACTTTTGTGTCCTCTCCAGTTGTTGCAGGTGTCTAGTGAGGTACATGCCAAATGGGGCATTGTACTCAATTGGCCCAATGAGGGAAGAGTAGAGGGAGACAACAACCTCTTTCTTCCTGGATGCAAAACTATTAGTAATGAGCTGTGCCACATAGAAGGATTTTCTGACGACAGTGGCAATGTGATGATCAAAAGAGAGGATGCTGCCAACCTGTGTTCCCAGATCTCTTGTAATGCCTTCTGTGTTCAGTGGACTACCATCAATGTGGTAATTCATGGGCTGTGTTCAGTGGACTACCATCAATGTGGTAATTCATGGGAACCGGGTTTTTCCCAAAGGGGATGACGACACATTTTTTGCCATTGAGCTTAAGGCCATGGTTCTGACACCAGTCGTTGGTCTCAGTGAGGCCATTCTGCAGGATGTCAGCATCATTTGGGGAGTTAGTAATAGCTCCCAACTTGCAATCGTCTGTGATATTTGTCAGCCAGAGTCCCTTTGTGTTGGCCTGGACTTCAGAGAAGTAGATACCAAACAGGAGAGGACCCAGGACTGAACCCTGTGGGACTCCACTCATGACTAGTTGGCAGTCTGACTTGGAGTCAGCTACTTTCACACTTTGGGTTCTATCTGTGAGCCAGTTTGCAACCCACCTAATGATGTAGGGGTTGATGCCTAGCTTAGTGAGTTTTTCTATGATTTCTGAGTGGAGAATGGTATCAAAAGCCTTGGCCATATCAAGGTAGGCTGTATGAACCACCTTGCCTTCATCCACAGCTCTGGTGACTGACTCAGAGAAGTCAACCAAGTTGATCATTCATGAGCTACCCTTGACAAAACCAAACTGTGTGGGATCCAGAGTTTGGAGATTCCCTATAGCCTTGTTTATTAGGTCCATGATGATGTGTTCCATAGCTTTGCATATCAGGCTCATCAGGCTAATGGGGCAATAGTTCCCAGGGTCTGTAGTAGTTCTTTCTTTGTGGGGAGGGATGACTGTAGCAGTGCAATATTTGGTAGGGACAAAGCCTGAGGTGAGGCTGTGACTGATCAGGGCACACAGGTGAGGTGCCAGTTCACATTGTAGTTCATGTAGAACACAGCCAGGGATATTGTCAGGTCTCATAGAAGCTGTATTCTTGGCCTTGGACAGTGTTGTTTTTACCTGTGCAGCAGTAATGCAGGGTGCCTGGCAATCTACTGGCACTGTGATTGGTCCTTTGGGGGGGTAAAGTTGACACTGAATCTGTCGGCCAGTATACTGACAATATCTGTTGGCTCGGTATAGGAGGTACCATTGTTCAGTAGCTCAGAGCAAATCTGGGTATTGTCATGAAGATTCTTTACATAACTATAGAAGGGCTTGTGGTTGTCTTTACTATCTGGTGCAATTCTGTTTTCATAGCTAGCTTTAGAGGATTTGATGAGGGATCTCAACTTGTTGTTGAGGCTGATAAGGGAGTTTTTCCAGTCTTAGGACTTCACCTTATTCCGCGTCAGTTTCCTCCTTCTGTTGTAGAGTTTGTTTATGGCAGGGGACCACCAGATTGGCTTCCTTTTTTAGGATGAGAGTGTCTTGGTTCTATTGGGTATGGTGAAATCCATGCATTTGTGTACGTGTTCATACAGGGCATTGGTGTATGATTCGGTGGTCATGCAACTATTCTCCATTTGCATGGGTGCCATGAAGTTAGCCACCTCTGATTTTAGGAGCCCAAAGTTAGCTTTGGAGAAGTTTTTCATGGAAGTTACCTTTGCGGGGGAGGGTGGGGGGGTATGGGGGGTGTGGATTTCCAAGGTGATTAGTTCGTGATCGGATCTAACCAGGGTGGAGCTGACTATTGGTGTAGAGCAAGGGTCGCCCATGTTAGTAATGACCACGTCAAGGACGTTGCTACCTCTAGTGGGGGAAGAATGAGGCATTGGAATTAATGAACTCCAGGACACGTTGGGCAAGTGTATTGGTACATGAGTAATTTTCCCAGTTAGTGGAGGGTTAGTTGAAGTTGCCTAGTAAGAGAGTGCTAGGTTGGACCCTAATATTCTCCAGGGTGCTTAGGAATGTGGAGTGTGAGTCTTGGGGCATGGTTGGGGACCTATAGCAGGCTACGACCTGAATCACTGTCTTACCCAATGTTAGCTGTGCCTGAAGTATCTCTGATGCGTTATGTTGAGCTACCAGTCTGGAGGTGTGCGCATCCTTTATGAATATGGAAACGCCACCACCTTTGGGACTGTGGTCCATGTTCTGGGGCTGAAAGGTGTGGAATGAGTTATAGCCTGGTAGTGCAGCGGTTCTTTCTGCTGCCTTGAACCAGGTCTCTGTTACAGCACAAATGTCGATGTTCTTCATTTTAAGGAGTGATTTGAGCGAGTGCATTTTGAGATTTGGACTTCTAGCATTGAGCAGCATGACCCTCAGATTGCATTTGTTTGTAGCTGTTATGGTGGCAGTTTGGTCTTTGGAACACCACCTAAAAAAGGCACTATAGGGATGGCAAGAGCCTTGGCCAGTATCCGGAAGCTTGAGGTGACAGATGCAGGCCATCTCTGACAAAGCATTGAGGTCTATCAGTCATGTCATTCCAGGCAGACAGATGCTGTATCCCGTTAGAATGACACCAGAAACTTAGTCAATTGTTGAAGTCAATCATTTTCTGCTTGTAGTATGGTATCATTCTGGGTGATGGTAGAATGCTGCTCAGGTCTAGGGTCATACCCACCTGGGCTACATAGTCCGAGAGCTCCTTCATGTCTCTTTTCATGTAGTCCAGGGAGGTACATCTCAGATCATTCACACACACACATGTACAATGACAGAGTCATATTTGTACCTGTTGTTGAGGGGACCTGAGTGTGTGCGTTATGTGACGGATCCTGGCACCTGACAGGCAGCTGACTGTTACTTTCTCCTTATTCATCCTATTGAGTGGGACATCAATGCGGCTCACTATCGAGTCACCTATGACTAGTGTGTTGGGCATGCTGTTTTGCCTTAGGGGCTTTTGTTGAGTGGCACACTGTTTAGGAGAGTTATGTGTCTCGTGATTAGTGTTGTGTTGTGGTGGTCAAGTGCTTTTCTGCCTTGGAGGTCTCTGCTGCTTGGGTAGATTGTTATTGAGAACCTCCGTGAAGGTGGGTGTGTGGTTTGTGTTTTTATGTGAAGGCAGTGCTGGTGTTTGTTCTGGAGGGCTATGTGTTCCATGTGGTGTGGTGCAAGTGTTGACCTTCTCCTCTTGACCAGCTGTTCTGGTCTTGGCTGGAGAGTGCATGGCTTCCAATTTGGATATATAAGTGCATCTCTCGCAAGTCAGAGTGTTGGGAGGTAAGAGGAGAGTTATCGATGTACATGAGGCAGTTGCTACATTGCCTCAGGATGCCCAAGTTCACCAGGTTAGTAGGAGAAAGCACAGGGAACTGACCTTTAGACATGCCTGGAGGGGTGGGCATTGGTAAGAAGTACTGGATATGTTTCCTTGTAGAACGTTTAGTGCTGGTAGAACTTGTGTGCTACAATAATTGCTACAAGAAATCTGGTAAAGTGCTAGATTAATAAGCTAGTATAAGTGCAAGAGAGGAGAGAACTAGTGGATCTAAAGGACAAATTGAAGAGCAGATTTTGGCACCCTCAGGAGTTTACAAACAGTCTTGGATAGAGCAAGTCTGTATCTCGACTAGTCTAGTTACATAGTTACAGGAAAGGCAGGAAACAAGTGCAAACATGGGCTTTTAAACCAGAAAGTTGAGAGAGATTTTTTAGTAAAGTGGAAAAGGCGAAAGCAGGAACAGAAAGGTTAAGAACCTAAGTTGGTTGACCTTCTCAAATGTTCTGTCTGTATTAGGTAGAATGAGCTAATGACACTAGACTGGGAGGAGTGTCACAGATCAAATTTACAGTATACACGGGCAACTGCAAATCCATCAAGTATAAGAATAAGACACCAATAGGGAGAACGGGTGGAAAACTTATTACAGCTGCTAGCTGTAGCCACATAATGAAAGCTTTAAACAGATAAGTCAAGCACACGAGGACTATGGCTGACCAAGTTCACAGACAACTGCAAACTAGGGGCTATAATTGACTCTCCAGCTGAAACAGACATCCTCCAAAAGGGTCTCACTGAGACGGATACCTGGTGTCAAAATCATGGCCTCAAGCTAAAGGCCAAAAAGTGCATAGTCATCCCCTTTGGAAAAAACAAAGTACCCACAAACTACCACATAGGTTGTAGTCCCCTAAACATGGAAAACATAATAAGGGATCTGGGGACCCAAGTAGATAGTAATCTCAGCTTTGATAAGCACATTGCCAAAGGGGTTAGAAAATCCTTCTACGTGGGCCACCTAATCACAAAAGGGTTCGCATCCAGTTCAAAAGAGATCATTGTGCCTCTCTACTTATCACTCATCAGACCCATCATAGAGTACAACGCCCCATTTGGGATGCACCTTACAAGGCACCTGCAACAGCTGGAAAGACCACTGAAGTACCTCACCAAGAGGATCACTGGCCTCAAACAGAAGCCCTATGCAGCTCGACTGAAGAAATTACAGCTGTACTCGGTTGAATACCGCCTACTCAGAGGTGATCTCTGCCTGACATACAAGGCCATGTCCAACCCAGAATTGATGGACATGCTCCACCTAAAGAAAACATTATCCCCTCGAGCCACATGCTCTAGGGATCTAAACCTCACCAGAACAATAAATAGGATGTGCTGGAGGGATAGATTCCTGTCCCAGAGACCTCCCATGCTTCCCATGCTTTGAAACAAGATCCCAATCTACATTAGGCAGAGCTCTTCGCTAACACTCTTTAAAAGAAATCTTGACGAGTGGATGGGAAACAAAGTTTACCTCGGGGATCACTTCAGTGGCTCTGCTGGACAGTGGCACAGGGAACTAATCTAAGGGGGCGGCAAAAGCCAACACATTCTGGCTAGGCTTATAAATGATAGCGTAGTACCTACCTATGAACCTATAAAGGAGCAAGGAGACTCTAGAGTATGCTTTTAACTGCAAACAGATCAGTTATATGATACCTGACTAGAACACGGAAAACTCATAAAGCACAAAAGTACAGGTAGAGCACTCACAAACAGAAAATATGTTTCCTTGGGAATAGGGCTATTTTTTCTCCTCGTCCAAGTTAATGTCTTGTTCCCTTGTGTAAATAAAAAATCTTTAACCGAGGCCACCATATTTTGGCTCCTACCAAGCTGTCACATTTCATAGAGAAAATAATGGACTGGATGAAAAAAATGACATAGAGTTAATGGTGCTGGAGGCAAAGCACCATGTAACTAGTTTATACTTCTGAGCTTATCCATAGGGATTCTCAAAGACTGTGTGTGGGGGTGGGGATAGAAAAAACATGGATATGTAAAGCAGTAGTACAAGTCAGAATTACTGATAGTTACTGTGAGAAAACATTAACAAAAGCTGTGGGGATTCTAGGGTGCTGTCAAGAGGCATCAGCAGTTTAAAAAAGTAAGATAATATTATACTTTACACAGACATTGTACTCAGTTTAATTCTGGAGACCCCAAAGCAGAGCTGGACAAATGAAGGCTGTTTAATGGACAAAAGAAGTAAATGGTATCAGGCTTATGGAAGAATACCATGGAAGAATGGTAGAGGGGGTCCCACTGATAAAAATGTTTTTTGACAACAGATAAGGATGTTTTAAGCCAGTTGTCTACCTGTTGAATAAGCTGAATCTCGTTTTTGACCATAAGCTTATTTTTGTGTCACCTCTCAGGAGTGTTGATTTGTTTATGTGTATTCTTACATTCTCCTAATTCTTTTAACTGTATAAATAGGCTGTGATAATCATTCACCAAATCACCATCCTTTATATGGAATAATTATTCCCCCTGTATTCTGTGCACTGTTCACCTTGTATCTTCAAGTTGTGAGCCTTTGTTCATATGTGTGTGTGTATATGTACATAAAAATAGTGTTATACGCACACACGTGTAGATATATATATATATATATATATATATATATATATATATATGTGCATACAAACACACGTGCACACACATACATACACACATATGAGTTTTTTCTTAGATGACAGTCTTCAGAACTCTACTCATACCCATGAGGTATTTAAAAGGTAGGTACTGTTACATCTCATTCCCTTTTTTACAGGACTCTCTATGTTAAGCTGTTGTAATTTTTCTTTATAAGGCTTCTGGTCAAGACCCTTAACCACCTTTCTTGCTTTTCTTGGAAGTGCTTCTGTCTTGCTTTCTTAGAAATTGAGGCTTCCAGCACTGCAGCATAATACTACTTTGGCTTCTTACTCTTACAGCCAGATTCAATAAAGCCTACATTGTCCATTTACAATGCCATGACATGCATACGGTACCATAGTGTTTTGGATTCATTAAGCGGCTCTACACAGTGTGTACAGCCTTGCACAGCCATGTAAAAAGGTAAACATCCTGATGTGGAAATTACAGCATAGGCAGCTGAATTGTACCATAATCAACCAATCCAAGATGGAGGAGCTGTTTAACAGGCAGCAATCGTGTAGACTCAGTGCTGGTTTTCTCTACAAATTCCAAAACCTATTGGAATACAGACACGGAAATTAGTCTGTGCAGAAATAATGTTAGGGGCTGCTACTGCTTTAATTCATGTGTATGGGCAACAGGCTAACATTTATGCTGCTGCTAATAGACCAAGGCCAAGTAGGAGAAGAGTTTTCAGACCCAGGGTATCTTATCACAGTCGATCTGACATGGAAATTGTAGAGCGCTACAGGGCAGATAGAGACACACTACAGGAACTCTGCAACCTATGTTGTCCTCAACTCAGAGCCAGGGAAAACCGAGGGGGAACCCATCCCAGTGGAGACAAAGGTATGTGTAACACTTAGAATCTTAACTACAGGTACCATTCAGAGACCAATAGGGGACATGCTAGGGGTGTCACAGGCATCAGCATCCAGGATCCTCCATCAATTCTTGAATGGTATGCTTCAATATGCTCATGACCACATATATTTTCCCTGTACTCATGAAGATAGGGCCAGAAATATGCAAGAGTTCTACCCTGTAGCACACTACCCTGAAGTGCTGGGTGCCATAGATTACACACATGTAGAAATTAAGGTACCACCTGGGGAACAGGGAAGGCTCTACATTAATAGAAAGGGCTTCCACTCTGTTAACTGCCAAGTCATGTGTAATGCCAAGGAAGTCATCTTGAATGTTTGTGCTGGCAACCCAGGCAGTTACCATGACTCGTGTATCTGACACACCTCCCAAGTGTATCAGAAGTTCACTAGGGGGGATATTGCACGGGGAAATTTACTGTGGGATGCAGGTTGTGCACCAGAACCGTGGTTGATGAAACCCATCAGAAATGCGCACACACCTGCTGAAGAACACCATAATGAGGCACACACTCAAACCAGAATTATCATAGAGCCTGTGTTTGGGCAGCTAAAGTCATGGTTCCGGTGCCTAGGTATATCTTGGAGAGCCCTGCAGCACAGTCCATGGACATGTAATGAAATATTCACAGTATGTGTCATACCACAGAACATCATCCTGAGAAAATGGCTTCAGCAGGATCAACAAAGGGAAGGAGCACACATCCCACCTCCAATGTCAGGGTCGCCACAGCCACATGCAGGTGAGGAGTCAGAGGGGGAAGCAGCAGCTGCTGTGAATGTATGCAGATGTAGGCGTACTCAGTATGAGTTTGCATTGGCTAAGAGACAACACATACCACCCACACTCACTCACCAGCTAAGGGCTTAAAACCTTCCTCCTAGGCACATACATAAAGTAACATTGATGCCAGACAACTGTCACAATCTTTACCTCCCCATATATTGGCTGTGTACTGCTTGCATCAGACAGGCCACCCTGAGCAACAGCTGTTGCAACTGCTGGATTTACAAGGTTAGTTTTGAACCTGGAGTGTAATTTGTAATAATATGAATAACTGGCATATCCTTGTATGTTGTTACTTGGTATTGTAAACAAGTAAAAGGTGGGAGATTTGAACAGAAGTGACCTTAACATGTGATAGCAGAGACTTATTTGAGTTATATGTGTCCATTATTAAGTAGTAGACCTCAGGCATCAAAGATTTACACAGTCATATCTCTCAAAAGTAGTGATGGTCACTGCATTCCCTCAGTTTAGCACCATACGTTTATACTGGAAAATCATTAAAGAGAAAAGTTAGAAAGTAATGATACACATTGCAGTTTCAGACTTCACAACCCTCACAATATCATTAACAATAAAGATGGAAAAAAATGTTATGCTATTAACTGTCTTAACTTTCTAAAACCCATATAAGTCAAAGGTATGATTACGAGTTCAACATCACAAATGCAGATATACTAAGCTGTTCACCTTGAGCATTAGACACAAAACTTATGTACCCCTGACTCTAAAAGATACAAAACAGGGATATGGCATGCTTGCACAGGGTGTTGCGGGGGTGGGGCAGAAAGCACCCAAAAAAAGGTCAGTGAGTGTGTGTGTGTGAGAAAGAGAAGCAAGCAGACATTTGGTTATGGCAACAAATGGCCAGTGAGACAAAAATGAGTTTTAAGCTGCATGGCTGAACCATGTAACTGTTGTGTGTGTGTGTCTGTATGGGTCTTCCAGGTGAAACTGGTGTGTGAGTGTCTGCATGAACACAGCCAAGCTCTGTGCTAGCTCTGCATCATGGTATGTCGGACAGGTGTGAGCCGTGCATGGTAGAGGTAGCAGTTCATCACTGTCTTCCCTGACCACAAGAACTGGCAATGCCAGGAGTTGCACTGGCATGTCCACGGTCAGATGCACTGCAGCTACCTGAATGTGACTGATGTCTACTGGATGAGCTCTCCTCACAAGGATGTCCTGGACCATGACCCCATGGCCTGCCAAATCTGGGTGTGGACAGCTCAGCCACTGACAGAGCAGTGGAAGTACTGCCCCTATGGGAGCATGATCATGCATGGCCACATTGGCTAACAGCAGATGATTTGGCTGACTTATGCCCACAAGGATGCTGTCCCCCTCCCAGCAGACATTCCATCACAGACACCGCTCATTCCAGTGTGTCATTCATCTGATCCATTGAATCAGCAACATGGTGGAGGCAGTCACACATGCTATCCTGTGCCACCTCTACAACCCTAAGCATTTATCTGGAGCAGCTATGAGAATGTGCTTGTGCCTCCATGACAGCCCTAAACATAACGTTGAGGGGTATGGGAAAAAACACATGGATCAGGTGGAGGATATCAGAGGCATGGGATTACTGGTGGTATTATTCTGATATTGTCCATGATTATGCTTGCTTCTTTTAATGTTTTCAATGAGCCTTTACCTGTCTCCCACTTGCTGGAGACCTCTGCTGAGATTACACTCATATTCAGGCAAATCTGTTTCCACAGCTTCACAATATGCATCCCCTACCCCTGTTGTACGTAACATCCCTGATAGATTTCCTTTGCATTATTCATGTAAGGATGCTTATCTCAGACAGACATCCTCCCCATTGTTATGTCACCTTGTCAAGTAGTACACATTTTCACAGTGCAGTTCCTACTGTACCAGACTGATGTGTGATTGATGTTGCATGCCCTTATCTGCTCTACATTAAGTTGTTTCACCTGTCCTCTTTCCCTGTGCTCATTCCTTCAATTCATCTGTGTGTCCCTATTCAATACACACACTTCCCCTGAGTGTTTATTTTACATGGCAGTCCACGTACCCTTACAGATCATTTACACAACTTCAGCACAGAATGCCAGGAATGGGATTTCACAATAATCTGCACTGTAGATACACAGTCTTGTACTGTATTTGGACCATATACTTAACAGTCATACCTATCAACTGTCCAGATTTTCACAGAATATCCACATTTTTGCCTTTATATCTTTTGGTGTGTTCCTTATCAAATCTGTGAATGTTAAGTTGTCAATCTCGCCTTCATTCTTGCTGGATGGGTTCAGAGCTGATCCTCGGCTCCGACTTGGCCAATACTAAAAGCTCGAGAGCTAATTCCACCGGCTCGAGGCTCCCCTATATCCCACAATGCTAGGCGGTAACTACCCAGATCTCGTTTGCCGCTATAGCTGACGAGGTGCATTTTCTACCGGCTCAGGCAGGTTAGAGAATTGTTTACCTTTAGGTATTACTAATTACCCCTTTTCTTTTAGTTAGAAATATTTCTATAGTTTAATTCTAATATTTAGTTTTATCGACCCTAATTTTTGATTCCCTACCCCTCTTACTTGTTGTTCTAGGCCTTCGGCCCTTCCCTCACCCCAGTCCCTTTTAAAATTAGTGTTGTAGGGGCTTGTGTGTATGTGTTTTTCTACATAACTATAATTTTTTTCTGTAAAGAGTGTCTGGTTTGTGTGTTTGTGTACAGCCTCTCTTACCTTAATGTCTAAGGATAAGGTCTCAGGCTTCAAGAAGTGTGACTCGTGCTGTCAGAAAATGTCTCTGACAGACGGTCACACTTCTTGTGTGTATTGCCTGGGACCTGTGCACCTGCAGGACTCGTGCTGTTTGTCATGGTTTCAGCCCTCGAGTCCTGCAGGAACGCAAGAACAAACTCATCTTGCGGGGCTTGTTAAAGCCTGAAGGCCCCCCGACTCAGTCTGGGTCGGGGAAGCCTTCAAAAACTTCAAAGCAGTCGGCTCCTGCTCTTGAGTCGACTGCTGAGAAGTCGAAGCAGGCTTCGACATCAGCTCCGGCCGGAGCCGATGTTCTTAAGCCTCATACCGTTACCTCAGCTCTGGCTGGAGCCGAGGCTGATAAGTCTTCATCGGCTCCGATACCATTATCGGAGCCACATTCCAGAAAGAGGTCCAGGTCCCCCTCCATCGGATCTGTGCACTCGGCGCCAGGATCCCCTCTCCTTTCGGAGCGGAGTCACAAAACCCATTCCTCTCGGTCTTCCAGGTTGTCAGACCATGATTTGCAGAGGGTGGTGAGTAGACTTCTTAAGTCTGAGGCACTGGCCCAAATGCTGCATAGCCCGACTCACCAGTCAGTGGCTATTCCCGTTCCAGATTACATTCCTCCTCCGACTCCTTCAAGTTCGGAGCCAAGGCTTGTTGGAGCCATGACTGTCGGCGCGTCGGATCCGATACCTTCCATTTCGGCTCCGTCGTCTGCCCCGATCTCCTCTTTGGAGGGATCTCGGCGCCGAGCTTCCCTCGTCGGCTCCGAGGGGGCGAGTGGCATCGGACCCTTGTCCGCCCCGCTCTCCCTCTCGGGGCTTCGGCGCTGGTGAGTTCGGCTCTGACATCGGCTTCGGAGCCGTCTCTGTCGGTGCCGGGAGAGGTCCTTGTCTCTTCGGAGCGAGGGCCTCGGGCCTTGCCTGACAGAGGTGCCTTCGAGGTCATGCGGAGCGTGCTAGAACCAGGTTCTGCCCCACAGTCAGCTCCTTCAGCCCCTCCATCTACAGTGCCTGCGGTGATTTCTACTCACCCCCTTGTCTCACACTGCAGAGAACCAACTCCTCAAGATTCCCCATTGGGAATTTCCTCCTCTTCCGAGGTCTCTCCTGACCCTGCAGGAGATCCCCCTAGGAAGAGGCAGTGCAAGAAGAAGCACATTGACTCCCCTGAGTCTATCACCTCTGACACTGACTTAGAGGAATCCGAAGGGTCCCCTCGATCCCCCTCTGAGGATGTCTCCCTTGCGGACATCCTTGAAATCCTCAAACAGAGGGGGAATTGGCCAGCCCTTAATCCTTCGGAGGATGAGTCAGTGTATCTTGAGGCGTTTGGTTCTCGCCCTTCTACCTCCTGGGTGTCCCCTCCCTTTGACCCCCTTATGGAAGTGGTGGCAAGGAAGGCTTGGACGGCTTCTGACTCAGTGGAACCCACCCTGAGGAGACCATCCAAATTTATTACTGCCCCCAAAGACAAACAGTTTTTATCCAAAGGTGTCCCTGTTGATGCCATGGTGGTGGCTGCGGCCACAAAGAAGGAGTTAGCTGATCCTTCGGTTCCTGTCCATCCTCCTAATAAAGAATCTAGGACCATGGACAGGTACGGCAAGCGGATGTTCTCGTCAGCGACCTTTTCAATGCGGTCGCTGAACTACTTATGCCACTTCACCCATCTCCAAAGAGATTTACTCAAGGATATGGGTGAACTGATGAAGGATCCTACAGCTGAGGGGTTCAAAGACACAATGAACTCCCAGTTGGCAACCCTAAATTCTATTGTTAACTCCTCCATGCGGCTGGTCTCATACACAGCAGATGGGGCGAGTAGAGCTGCAGGCACAGGGGTTGCCTTACGAAGGCACGCCTGGATGCGGCTATGCAACTTTGCGGACCCTTTCAAGGCGTCCTTCACCAATTCTCCCTTTGATGGATCATCATTGTTTGGTCCACAGGTGAAGGATACATTGACCAGGTGCGAGGTGGAAGGTAAGACTCTCTCTGCCGTAGGAGTCCATTTTTCTACCCCTTCTAGACCCTATCCCAAAGGTCAAAGGGGAGGAAAGATGTGGTTCCAAAAACAATCCCAGGGAGTCTCATCTGACGCACAAGACCGATTCCCCTCTAGAGGCAGAGGGGGGAATAATAATAGATGCCGCCCCAGAGGCAGAGGAGGTCCGCAAAACCAGGGTAGCAGAGAGATGTTCTCTGACAAACCCTTTCAGCACCCCTGAGGGGCTGCCCAGCTGTCCGCCTTCGGAGGCAGTCGGGGGAAGATTATCACTGTAAAAAAAAGACTGGCTTTCACTAACTCAAGACAAATGGGTACAGTCGATCATATCCGAGGGTTACAAAATTCCCTTTATTCATATTCCAACCCAACCAAAAGATCCCTTCCAGACGTTCCACCCGGTCTAAGGGAAAAGCAGCATTAGAAATTTCAAAGCTGCTATCAAAAGAGTCATCCAATCAGTCCCGCAGACCAGCAAGGATCCGAATCTACTCCAAATTCTTTTGGTACCAAAAAAACAGGGGACTGGAGACCCATACTGGATCTCAGCTACTTAAACAAGTTTGTCAAGAAAACAAAATTCCGGATGGTCACTCTACAGTCCATTCTACCCTTCTTGGGTCAGGACAATTGGATGTGCTCGATAGATCTTCAGGATGCGTACTACCACATCAAAATGAACCGACGCTCCAGGAGATATCTCCGCTTCAGGCTGGGAGCCAGTCACTACCAATTCAGGGCCCTGCCCTTTGGTCTCACTACAGCCCCCCGGGTGTTCACCAAATGCATGGCAGTGGTCACGGCTCACTTGAGACGCCAGGGATTCCAGGTGTTTCCATATCTGGACGATTGGCTCCTTACTTCCACCACCAGACATCAGCTTCTCCTATCCAGGGATTTCACCATTCAAACCTGTCAAGCTCTAGGCATTTCAATAAATTTCGAAAAATCTGCCTTGTCGCCTTGTCAGTCTATTACTTTTATAGGCGCCACATTGGATACACAGACCCTTTCAGCCAGACTCACAGAGCAGAGGGTGTTAGACATCCGGAACCAAGTATCCCTTCTCTTACAATGTGTCAAAGTCAAAGCCAGACTGGTATTGAAGGTACTAGGACTCATGGCAGCAGCTATTCCCCTTCTCCCCTTAGCTCGCCTTTACATGAGGATCCTCCAATGGAAGCTCTTTACCCAGTGGTCCTTTCAACGACTCCCGATGTCCCATACCATACTGAAAACTCAAGTATGCAAGAATCAACTGTCTTGGTGGATCACGTCACCTCAACTTCTCCAAGGAAGACCCTTCACTCCCCACCCCAGTTGCCACGTTGACAACAGATGCCTCCCTGATTGGGTGGGGGGGCATTATCAGGGCAGGACAGTCCAGGGCATGTGGCAACCCTTCGAGTGCCACTTGCACATAAATGTCTTAGAGATGAGAGCAGTGCTTTTAGCATTGCAAGCCTTTCACGACTCTCTTCCCAAAGGGACTATTGCAATTCAAACGGACAACATGTCCGTGGTGTGGTACATCAACAAACAAGGCGGAATCAGGTCATACCCTTTATGTCGAGAAGCACTCAGACTTTGGCAATGGGCGATCTCTTCTCAGCATTTTCTGATAGCAACGCATATTCCCGGGAAATCCAACGTTATTGCAGACAAATTGAGCAGAGCAATTCTCATGCCACACGAGTGGTCTCTAAAGAAATCAATTCTAGAAGAAGTATTCCTAAGATGGGGCCAACCTTGCTGCAATCTTTTTGCTACTCTCCAAAACAGCAAGTGTCACGACTTCTTCACTCTCTTCCCGTTACCAGGCCATCCCACCAGAGATGCTCTAGTCCACGATTGGCCCCGGGGACTTCTGTATGCCTTTCCCCCCTTTCCACTGATACCTCAACTAATTCAGAAAGCCATCGCCTTGAGAGTGACAATGATCCTCATTGCCCCTTACTGGTCTCGACAGATATGGTTCCCCTTTCTTCATCGTTACCTTTTGGAGCAGCCTTGGCATCTGGACCCAGTACCAGATCTGATTACCCATCAATCGGGTCAGCTGCACCAATCTCTGTCTTCTCTAAACCTCACAGCGTGGTTTCTCCAATTCCAACCTTAGCCAGGCTTCCCTCAATATCTTGCTCGGTCCGAGATATCTTGATAGCCTCTCATAAATCCTCTACCCGGAAGATTTATACTAGCAAATGGAAACGTTTTTCCCTTTGGGCATCATCGAAAAACATAGATCCCTTTACTGCACCTATCCAGTCTATTTTAGACTTTCTAGCAGAACTCTTTCATTTAGGATCTTCTGCATCAGCCATTAGAGTTCAATTGGCTGCCATATCAAATTTTCATGTTGGTGTCTCAGAATCCAGCATCATGGCTCACAAACTCTGTAAAGCCTTCTTAAGGGGTGTATTTCTTCTCAAACCTCCAATCAAAGACCCTCCACCTCAATGGGATTTGAACTTGGTTCTGGCATCTTTAATTCTTCCCCCCTTCGAACCAGAGGCTTCATGTTCTCTGAAATTGCTTTCTTGGAAGACACTTTTTCTGGTAGCTATAACTTCAGCGAAAAGAGTATCTGAACTCCATGCTCTGTGCAGTCGTCCTCCTTACTTAGTTTTTCACAAAGACAGGGTATCCCTCCGGACTAATCCATCCTTTTTACCTAAAATTTCTTCTCAAATTAACCTAAACCAAATTATTGATCTCCCCGATGTCCTTCAAGGATGCATCTGCAGTCCTTACAAATGGGTTGTCCTGTCGTCAGGCAGCCCTTCGGTCGGCCGGATTCCAAAGTCTGGGTCTGGCCTCGGCTGGTGTCGCACTTCACCCGACGTCATAGCTGCAGTTCTTCGGGTATAAAGGCATCAGCCGACGCCATTTTCCTCTGTCTTTCTTGCCGCGTGGCGCCCGAAGCAGAAGCTGTTCGCAAGTGCCGGTCGGTCAGATCCAGAGATTACTACTACCGAATACTACTTCGAAGAGCAACAGGACAATCACAGTGACTTGGCTCTGACACCGCCTACCAGGGAACAAATAGCAGCACCCTTAGGCGGAAAGTTAGCCTTATTTTCAAAAAACTGGCACTATATCACAAGAGACAAGTGGATTTTGCAAACTATAGACCAAGGCTACAGGTTTCATTTCCACACTTTACCAGGAAAAAGAGGAGTGCCAAACCTACCACCAAATCAAAAGACAGAAGCTCTAAAACAAATAGCTCAATTAGCAAAGATGAGAGCTGTGGAAAGGGTACCACCTATAGAACAAGGCAAGGGATTTTACTCCAGACTCTTCCTGGTACCAAGAAAAGAGAAAAAATGGAGGCCTATTCTCGACCTGTCCGCTTTAAACACATTCATCATTGTTCCAAAATTCAAAATGCTGACCCTACAGCAACTTCTTCCCATGCTGGGCAAGGAGTATTGGCTGGTAACTCTAGATCTCAAGGAGGCATACCTGCATGTCCCCATACGACCAAATTGCAGAAGATACCTCAGATTTCTTGCAGGATCAGAGCATTATCAATTCTCAGCATTGCCCTTTGGCTTATCTACTGCGCCCAGAGTGTTCACGAAATGCCTGGCATCAGTAATCGCTCACTGCAGGCTTCAGGGAATCCAAATTTATCCATACCTGGACGACTGCCTGATACAAGCGGACAACAAAAGCAAGCTGACACAAGACTTACAAAGAGTCATTTGCTTACTACAAGTCCTGGGATACACAGTCAATATAAAAAAGTCAAGACTGATACCATCCCAGACAATAACCTTTTTGGGTGCAGAATTGGACACAGTACAACAGATGGCATTCCTAACTGCAGAAAAACAAGAACAACTTCCTCTCTACTTCTTGGCATTAACAAAGCAGAACAAACTAACAGCAAGGAAAGTACTGCAGGCCTTGGGCTTCATGGCATCCTGCATAATCCTGGTCCCCCATGCCAGACTGCATATGAGAAAGCTACAGTGGTACCTAAAGAATTTATGGTCTCAACACAGGCACAGCTTAGAAACCGAAATACCACTAATCCCATGCCTGAAACAAGAGTTCCTATGGTGGGCTCAGGCATGCCACTCAAACCCAGGTTTGCCCTTCCATAGCATTCAACCAAGCCAAACCATCACAACGGACGCCTCAGACCTCGGTTGGGGGGCCCACATGCTGGACAAGTGCATACAAGGCTTATGGACCCCAGATCAGCTGCACCTGCACATAAATCAAAAAGAAATGCTGGCAGTAAAACTAGCAATCCAGAATTTCAGACCATTCCTCCAAGAAGGCCAGTTGATGATAAGGACAGACAACACCACAGTCATGTGGTACATCAACAAACAGGGAGGCACTCATTCATACCCTCTATGCCGAATGGCTCTGGACCTATGGAATATGGCTCTGAGTTACAACATTCAGTTACAAGCAATTTTTGTACCGGAAAAGAAAACATCCTAGCAGACATGTTAAGCAGAACTACCTCGGATGCTCACAAATGGATGCTACACGCGGACATCTTCAAGGCCATCACAAAGAAATGGGGACTGCCACAAATAGACCTATTCGCATCCCCACTCAATCACCAGCTCAAGAAATTCTGCACAAGGACATACCACCCACTTGCTTGGAAGGTGGACTCTCTATCCTTCAGTTGGAAAGGCCTGACAGCATATGCATTTCCACCTCTTCCTTTGATGCACAAGGTACTATTGAAAATCAAAGAGGAACGTCCAAGGATAATTCTGATAGCTCCAGATTGGCCAAGACAACATTGGTACCCATTACTGAGGAGCATGTCTCGGGGAAAATGTGGACACTACCCTGATTCCTTTGATGTTAACTCAGAGCGACTACAACATCCTGCATCCAAACCTGAAAACTCTGCAACTGACTGCCTGGAACATTACATAAGAGCAACTAACCCAGATTTATCCCAAAGGGTTAAAGACATTATCCTTGAGGCCCGCAGACCTTCAACAAGAAGGAACTATGCAGGAAAATGGAAAAGGTTTCTCATTTGGAGTACTGAAAGGGGAAAGATGTGTCAAAGGTAGACATTGCCAACATCCTGGAGTATTTGGCAGAGCTTTTCCATACAGGCCTGTCCTATTCCTCCATCAAGATACATGCATCAGCTATTTCTGCAGAATACAGCTTCGATCCCCCTGTCTTTTCGCATCCTCTACTCAGGCAGTTTCTGAGAGGAATTAAGACTGTAAAACCTCCTAGGAAACCACCATTACCAGCATGGGACTTGAACTTTGTGCTAGAAAAATTGACACTCCCCCCTTTCGAACCAGCAGCAACAGCAGATCTTCAACACCTATCCTGGAAAACTGTTTTCCTGCTGGCAATCACTTCAGCAAGAAGGGTTTCGGAACTACAGGCTTTAATGGCAGTACAACCCTTCCTAATCTTCCATCAAGATAGAGTGTCCATGAGAACTAATCCTACATTTATGCCTAAGGTGGTATCCAGAGTGTCTTTAAACCAGGCAATCCACCTACCTACCTTCTTTCCCAATCCACAGAACAAGGGGGGAAGACTGCTACATACCTTGGATGTACATAGACAGTTACGCTAACCTGGACAGAACCAAGGGCAATAGAAAAACTGACCAGCTTCTGGTAGCATATGCAACAGGAAGGGAAGGAAAAGCAATTTCCAAACAGACAATCTCCAAGTGGATAGGAAATTGCATTAGATTCTGTTACTCCTACCATGGAAAGCAAATTCCACAGAACATAAGGCCTCATTCTACAAGGGCTACAGCCACTACCACAGCTTTCTTACGAGGAGTGGCTACCAAGGACATTATAGAGGCTGCTACTTGGACCTCCGTGCATACATTTGCCAAGCATTATAACTTACCTTTATATTCTAGATCCCGAGCAGGGTTTGCCACTGCTGTTTTGCAAGGGATCCTAACTACACCATAATTTCTTCTTCCTCCTCCCCTAGTTTGGCTATGGTATTCTACCCATTTGTAAGGACTGCAGATGCATCCTTGAAGGACATAGTACAGTTTTGTACCTACCATAAATGTGGATGTCCGAACAGGATAGCATCTGCAGTCAGGATTACCCACCCTCCTTCCCCTCTGTGGTATTCCTAGGGTATTTGCCCACCTAATAGCTAGCTGGGGGGGATCTCTTATGGTGTATTTGTTTGTATTTGTTTGTATATATGTATATACATGCTTATTTTTTGTGTTTGCCTTCTACTTTTTGGAAACATTGGCATTTATCCAAAAAATTAGCTATCCAAGAGGGCAACTGGCATCTGGGGCAAGAAACACTGAGGAAAATGGCGTCGGCTGATGCCTTTATACCTGAAGAACTGCAGCTATGACGTCGGGTGAAGTGCGACACCAGCCGAGACCAGACCCAGACTTTGGAATCCGGCTGACCGAAGGGCTGCCTGACGACAGGACAACCCATTTGTAAGGACTGCAGATGCTATCCTGTTCGGACATCTACATTTATGGTAGGTACAAAACTGTACTTTTTTTTCCCTAACTATTCAAATAGGTCAGAGCAAAAGCTGCATTTTTTGGATGTTCATCGCCAACTGAGATATTACTTAGACAGGACTAAACAACTCAGGAAATCTGATCAATTGTTTCTGTCATATGCAGAAGGTAGATTGGGCCTTCCAGTCACTAAAGTATCTCTTTCTAGATGGCTCACGTCTACAATTACTTTCATCTATGAGATCAGACATCAAAAACTACCCTCAAGACCTAGAGCTCATTCAACTAGGGCATTAGCTACATCCATAGCCTTTCAGGACAGGTTGCCAATAGATTCAATTTGTGCAGCAGCCACCTGGGCTTCTCCTCATACATTCATTTCACATTACAAATTGGACATGGTTTCCAGAAGCCGTGCCAATTTTGGTTCCACTGTTCTCAAGAGTCTGTTCCGATAGGCCACCGGGATAAGGTGCTAGGGACGTGGTCCCATCCAGCAAGAATGAAGGCGAGATTGACAACTTAACATTAAGAAGTTATGTACCTACCATAACGTTCCATGTTAGTTGTCTTCTTCTCGCTTCTTTCTTAAGGCCCTCCCTCCTTCCCCCAAGGCTGGACAGACCGACCGGAATTCTTTTGTGTTTCTTCTTCTGAAATTTGTTACTCCCACATTTCTCCCACCTCTTCTATCTTTACTGATGTCTGCCTTTTCTTACGCAGACTGTTTGAGTTGGGTTACCCTACTCCATTCTATGGAGACTAGGATTGCTTGGTATAGCTATCAAACGAGATCTGAGTAGTTACCGCCTAGCATTGTGGGATATAGGGGAGCCTCGAGCCGGTGGAATTAGCTCTCGAGCTTTTAGTATTGGCTGAGTCGGAGCCGAGGATCAGCTCCAAACCCATCCAGCAAGAAAGAAGGCGAGAAGAAGACAACTAACATGGAACGTTATGGTAGGTACATAACTTCTTATTTTCTGCCATATCACTGGGATGATCTCAGGACTGATGTGACTCAATAATTACATATATTTGAGTTTCGGACTTCAAATCCTTCAGAACATGTATTGTAATACAAACCCCTGGTTATTCTAGCACATTTCTAAAGAGAAAGTATGTCACCTATGTCCCTATTTCTGAGTCATTGTCCCCATTAAGTTGGTCTTTGTCCAAATGTCTTGTACTAAGATTTTAAGAGCTATCTGTTAAGCCCTGGTGATCATTGTGGGATTCCATGCAAAACCACAGACCTTCAGTGCTCTGATTTAAACAGGATTGCTATTCGTGTTCACTTACATGGTTTCCTGCCCGCAACACTGTTGCCAGGCACGGAACCTCGTTTAAATGCGGTGCACAGCATGAATATTCCATGAGCATTGCTGCTCACTGTGCATCACTGGGCACACATGTAAACTACTGTATGGAATTTATTGAATTCCAGTGATGGTCTTTATAAAGGGATAATAATGCCTTATTTTTTAGCTGCTGCAGATTTTCCCATTCATGTCCATATTCTTCCAAGCTTCCTTGTTGCTCTGTCAATATTAATTGATTACCTTAAGATAATCTGATATTACTACTCCTTGCTTGTAATTGAGGAGGGAGATGCCACAAATGGACTGCCATTTGTTCTAAGAAATAAAACTTGTATGAAATTCAAAGAAGTATACCATACATTAAAATCTAGATCTGCATGAAATCATGTCTATTTGTCACTTGATCTGCATATAGATAGCAGGAGATGCCGACTTCTTGCAATCCTGTGTAGAAGGCCCATTCCAATGTTTACATTTTCATGTGATATACTTTTTGCTTAATAACAGAATAAGATTTATGGCAGTGATATCCATCCTAGTCAGATACTAATGATCTAATACTTCTGGAATAAATCTCTCCAGTGAGAGCTGCATCCAACCAGGCCAAGATGTTCTTCGTGTTTCACTGTTGCAGTCATCACATTTGGGTTATCTGCCTTCATGTAGCCCTCAGCCGACCTGAATACCAGAGTCTTCAGATTTCTGCGTCACATGCTGTCTCTTCTTCCATGACGTCAGGTCGTCAGGGGTATAAAACATGCAGCCAACGCCATTACATCAGTCTTATTTCCGTGCGGTGCCCGAAGCAGAAGCAGTTTGCAAGTGCCGGATGGCCAACTCCTGACATTTTCGTTTTCGAGTTTCAGACCTGAAGTTGGGGATCCATTTTTCTTGCTCTAAAGGATGTCAGAAAAAATTAAAAATTGTCTTGCCTGTGGAAAGCAAATACCTCACAGTGATTTTCATTCTTACTGCATCACCTGTTTAGGCCCAGACCACAACGTCCCTTGCTGGCAGTTTTGTGCCTTGTTCAACGCCTGAACTATTCGTCATTGGGCTACTATTGTAGCTAAAAATTTAGTTCTCGATCTCCGTACTCTGAAATGGCTTAGTTAAGCCATCCGACTACAGATCTTCTGAAAAAACGTAAAGATAAAGAGAGAGACAGACCGCATAGGTCCAAAACTGCCGACGACGCTTCCGATAAGCTAGTCGCCAGTCCGCCAGTACTCAGTGAGGCTCTTTCACAGCCCCTGATACCCACTACTGCAGATTCGCAGGCCTCTAATGAGACCTATTCGGTGTCCGGTATGCTGTGAGATGTTTCTTCGAGTATGGAACCTGCGAATGTCTCTACCTTGGATGAGTTCGGAGCATTTGTGCAGGCACCGGCTTCTGAGGGTGTATTCAGGCCTACCAATTTTCATATCAAACCGACGACTTTGTTTCAAGCTAAGAATACCAAATTCCTTAGGCCTAAAGCTCGCACTAAGTCTAGAAATTTGAAGACCAAAGCACATTCAAGGCCCATATGCCTCAAAAACAAATGAAGACCTTATTACCTTAATTAGGGGAAGCCAGTCTTCCCCCTCTGAGAGACCTAGAACTGATTTTCTTTCTGATTCTTCTGATCAGGAGTCTGATATCTCTGTTCCTTCTGACTACCAGGATTTACCCTTATCTACTTATGAGGATTCTGATGCAGAGGATTCCATTCCTTCTGCTTCCCCTCCAGAAGATTTTTTCTTTTGCTGAAACCTTGCATACCCTTGGGGAGCATTTCCGCTGGGAAAGCCAGGACTATTCTCAATCCAAAACGAGACTTAGGGAATTTTTAAACCAGCCTCAACACAGGCCTTTAGCTATCCCTCCTGTTCTGGAGATTGTAGATTATGTTTTCTTGGAATCCAGCTTTACCCCAGACACTTTGCCTCCAGCTCCCAGGAAACCTGACGGGTACTACAGAGTACCTGACTCTCACAAATTCCTTTTCAAGAATCCTACTGTGGATCCAGAGACCATTTCCTAAGGACCAAAAGGCATTAAGGCTACTACTGCCAAAAATCCTACCCCTTCTGATAGGGATTCTAGAGCTTTAGACAGATGGGATAAGAAGGTATATACTTCTGCTACTTTGACCATTAGGGCTTTAAATTGCCAGTTTCATATGTTAAAGTATCAGCAGCATATTATGGGACTAATTAAACAAAAAATTATGTTGATTCCTGACTGTGCTGCACACAAAGATTTACAAGAGTTAATGCATTCTGCTGACCAAGTAGGTAAACATACTTTGCAATATGGTTTTGATGCTTTAGAAGAATCTTGCAGGGCTGCTGTCACTGTGTCTGTACTTGGAAGGCATGCTTGGCTTAAGGAACAAAATTTGCCAGATCATGTTAAAGCTAAATTACTGGATGCACCCTTACACCAAGAGAGCCTTTTTGGCAACAAAGCAGAAGAAGTCCTCAAAAGGATGGAGGAAAAAGTTAAATATATGCAAACTGTTAAAGATTTCTTACAAGTACAGCCACCTAAATTCAGTAGGCATTGGCCTTCAAAGAACTGGTCCTTTCCAGTCCCTTAGCAGAGTTGAAATTCCTTTCTTGGAAAACAGCTTTACTTCTAGCCATCACTTTAGCAAGAATAGTGAACTGCAAGCCCTCATGGCAGTGGAACCCTTCATTATCTTCCATGCGGACAGGGTTTCCCTCAGGACTAATCCATCATTTATGCCTAAGGTGGTGTCTAGTGTGGCTCTAAAACAGTCCATTCATTTGCCTACTTTTTTCCCTAATCCTCAGAATAAAGGGGAAAGGATACTGTATTCTCTAGAAGTACATAGACAGATTAGATTCTATTTGGCCAGGCTAAGCCTCTCAGAAAATCTGATCAGCTGCTAGTTAGCATTACTGCAGGGGCAGAGGGGAAGGCCATTTAAAGCAAACCATTTCCAAATGGATAGCACATTGCATCCATTTCTGCTACTAACACCTTGGAAAACCTACCCCACAGAGGATAAGATCACATTCCACCAGGGCTGCCTCTACCTCTACAGCATTTCTCAGAGGAGTCCCTACCAGCGACATCCTGGAAGCTGCTACTTGGAGCTCTGTACATACTTTCACCAAACATTGCCACCTGCTTATCTTTTTTAAATCCAGAGCTGTATTTGCCACAGCAATTTTACAGGGCCTTATTACTAGCCCTAATGCTCTTTAACTACTTCCACCCTTCCTTAGCTTTGGGAATCAACCCAAATGTGATGACTGCAACACTGAAACACGAAGAACATAGTACAGTTGTGTACACTTGCCATAAATGTAGATGCTCGAGTGTATTCACTGTTGCAGTCCTGGTTACCCTCCTTCCAGCCCCATGACTTCTCTTGACTTTTAACTTTCCTCATTGTTTGGCATATATTATATCATGTGTATTTGCTTTTTGCTGGGGGTGTTCCATACCATATAATTGCTTCCTATTGTGGGGGCACCTGACATCTGGGGCAAGAAAAACTGATGTAATGGCATCTGCTGCATGTTTTATATCCCTTATGACCTGACGTCATGGAAGAAGTGACAGCATCCGAAGCAGAAATCTGAAGACTCTGGTATTCAGGCCGGCTGAGGGCTACCTGCAGGCAGATAACCCAAATGTGATGACTGCAACAGTGAATACACTCAAACATCTACATGTATGGTAAGTGTACACAACTGTACTTTCCATTTATCTTTTCCTAAAGATCTCTCTCAAATGCCATCAGTTTGGGACAGGCCCAGAGTAAATAACCCAATCTGTGGCTGTTTGTCTATCACATCTCCAACAATGTGTAGAAGAAGAAAATAACCAACTCAAATGAGCAGGGGTGTACAAATATTTAAACTGGCATTGCCAGCCAACAAAATGGAATTTTCTTAGTTTAGTAGCATGTAGAGGGGTAAGCAATATTCTTGTCCCATTTTCTTGCAATATGGGAGACTGAAATTCTCTCACAGGCTAGTCTGTATTTTTCACAAATTGAGTAGAATTCTTTAGCAAAAGACGAATGAGTAAATTTTATAAGTTGCTGTTAATGTCAGCTCTGTTGTAGTTTGCAGAACTCCAAGCCATCAACAAGAACCAGTCTCTAATGGTGATTTGGGAAGTTTGCATTTTCAGAATTTCTGCACCTACATTTAAACTTAGACCTCTAGACCTTTAACTTCAAATTGGTCACACACAACCTTGTAGAAGATGCATTTTCCCCTCAGACAGTAGTTGAGACCAATATTTTAGGCCTTTACATCTAATTGTTTATAAGCAGGATTTAAATATAAGAAGGTATGCAAGATCTAATGGGGAGCAGCCCTGCAGTCCATTTATCTAAGTGCATAGTATCTGAAAAGGTAAACAACAGTTAAACATAGTAGCATCCTCCTGGTGCTGTTGTGTGTCTTTCTAAAAGCTTCATAAAAATCAGGCAGGCTGTAGAAAATATATATTTTTTTCTGACTAAGTTTAGAAGTATCAGTTAACAACCCTAGTTCAAGATAAAAATGCACAGCTTTCAATCAAGACATGAAAGTCCAGTAGATCAGTACCCCTCTCCTCCAATAGTATTGACAACACTTCCTATGATACCTTATGTTTGTCACATGCCTTTAATAAACTTAAGACCATATGGTGAATTTGAATTTGATTACTTAACTACAGACTGAATGAGTTGAGTAAGCCCTAATAAAGAACCAGTGGAACAGTAAACCATGTGATAGCTTGTATTTTCTGCAGCATATCAAGCCACACTGTTCTTTAACAAGTTAACACTTAGTGTAATCCAGTAATTTATCATTATCAGTAGAGTTTGTCTCTTCAAACGAATTAGCAAATTGGAGCCCAAAGTAAGTCCTAGGCACATAATCCATTATGAAGGGAAACATCTGGACAAGAGTAGTTGAAGGAACAGAAGGAACATAACTAAATTTACAATGCCAGTTTTCTGTATGTTCATTTTGTACCAAGATAGTTTTCCAAATTCCTGGATTATTTGCATGAGTTGTGGAAAATCCACCTCAAGATGAGAAAGTTTAAACTAGTCATCTGCAAACAGAGACATCTTAATTTCTTGCCCTTTGTAGTCATATCCATGGATGGGGGGCATTCTATATTTAGCTGCTAAGTCTCCAAATTGTAAAAAGTAAATGGGAGAGTGGTCAGCCATGTCTGGATAACTCAAATGAAGAAGAAAGTTTAGCACCTATTTACACTGTAGCCTAAGATGTCCTATAGGTTCATAGGAGATTGCTAGGCTAACAACTCAAGAGCCCTAACAAACCTAGCCAGTTTACCCACATTTTACCCAATTTTCTACCCCTGGGGAAAGATAACAAGGGTCAGTAAGTGGGGTTTTGACTATTTTTACAGACTGCCTCTGTCCATAAGGTATATGGGCCCACCCCAGGAGGGAATTTGTGATTTCCCATCTATTGGCCCAGAATATTTGGAGCTGGTATCCCTTGTGCAATTATCTTTGCAAATACACAACACTTCCATAAGGGCTGGGTCAGAGACTGCCTTTTATGTCAGGATCAGATCACCCCTCAGTAATTGATAAGAAACTGAATACAATGATGTAATCTTTTGCTCTTGATGATTGGCAATGTTGAAGTGACACCCCACCCCATATGCAAAAATGGAAAAAAGGGGATGTGTTGCTTATACCCTGCATTTTTTGTGAGAAACCTCTGAGGACACTCTGACTTTTGCTGGTGCCTTGCAAGGTACATGCCAAAGGGTGCATTATACTCGATTATTGGTCTGAGGGCTGAGTACAGTGGTACTATGACATCCTTAGATCTAGGTGCCATGCCTTTGCTTATAATCTGAGCAACACAGAAGGATTTCCTCACCACTGTGGACAAATGGTGATCAAAGTTCAGATTACCATTTTAGTGGTTACCCAGATATCTCACAACTGGGTCCATTCTTATGGGCGGTGCTATCAGTGTTGTAATTTGCAGGAGTATTTAATTTCTTAAAGGGTATTATTATGCATTTCTTCGCATTTAGTTTGAGGCTATGGCTTTGACACCATCATTACTCTGCATCAGACCTTTCAGTAGGATATCAACATTGTTTGGGGAGTCAGTGATTGTCCCCAGTTTGCAGTCATCACCAAACGTAGTCAGCCAAAGGGTATCTGCATTTGCCTTGACATCTGAGAAGTGTATTCCAAACAGGAGGGGGGGGCTCAGCACTGAGCCCTGTGATACTCCGCTGATGACTGGCCTCTTGGTGGATGTGGATTTGCTCACTGTAATAACCTGTCCTATCCGTGAGCCATTTGGCTATCCATCTGGTGATATAGAGGTTTATACCCAATTTTGGGAGTTTATCTATAATACCAGACTGGGGTATTGTGACAAATTCCTTGGCCAGGTCAGGGTAGGTGTTATGCACTGTCTTGCCATCTTATAGGTTCATAGGTAGGTACTAGGCTATCGCCCCTGAGGCCTATACAAGCCCAGTTTTGCCACCCAAGAAAATTATTTTCCTGTGCCACTGTCGAGCAGAGCCACCGAGGTGATCCCCGGGATGAATTTCCCATTTCCCATCCAATCATCAAGATTTTTCTTAAAGAGTGCTAATGAGGAGCTTTGTTTGATATAGATAGGTAGTTTATTCTAGAGTATGGGAAGTCTCTGGGACAGGAATCTATCCCTCCGGCATTTTCTGTTTATTGTGGTGACAAGGTTTAGGTCCCTAGAGCATGTAGCTGGGAGGGATTGGGATTTCTTTAAGTGGAGCATGTCCAGCAGCTCTGGGTTTGACATAGCTTTGTATGTTAGGCAGAGATCACCTCTGAGTAAGCAATATGCAACGGAGTAAAGTTGGAGACTTTTGAGATGGTCTGCGTAGGGCATCTGTTTGAGGCTGGTAATCCTCTTTGTGAGGTATTTCTACGGCCTTTCCAGTTGTTGTAGATGTCTTGTGAGGTACATACCAAAAGGGGCGTTGTACCCTATAATGGGTCTAATGAGTGATGAGTAGAGGGGAACAATGACCTCTTTTTTATCTGGATGAGAAAACTTTTGTGATGAGGTGTGCCACATAGAAGGCTTTCCTGACTACTGTGGCGATGTGATTATCAAAGGAGAGGCTACTGTCCACCTGTGTCCCAAGGTCTCTTATCACACTTTCGGTGTTAAGTATACTACCGCCTATATTGTAGTTCATGGGTACAGAGTTTTTACCAAAGGGGATGACAATGCAGTTTTTGGCATTAAGCTTGAGGCCATGGCTTTGACACCAGGCATCTGTCTCAGTGAGGCCGTTTTGTAAGACGTCCACATCATTAGGAGTTTCGATTATGACTCCTAGTTTGCAGTCATCTGCGAACTTCGTTAGCCAAAAACCTTCTGTGTTAGTCTGTACTTCAGAGAAGTAGATACCAAACAGGAACGGACTGAACCCTGTGGTACTCCACTTGTCACTGGTCTGAAGTCAGATTTGGAGTCTGCTACTTTCACAGTGTGGGTTCTGTCAGTGAGCCAGTTGGCAACCCATCTTGTGACATAGGGATTTATACCTAGCTTAGTGAGTTTATCTATAATTCCAAAGTGGGGGATGGTGTTGAAAGCCTTGGCAAGATCTAGATAGGCTGTGTGAATCACCTTACCCTTGTCTACGACTTTGGTGACTGCTTCAAAGAAGTCTGTCAGGTTTAGGAGACATGATCTGCCTTTTACAAATCCGAACTGGGTGGGGTCCAGAGTTTGGAGATTACCAATGTCTTTGTTTATAAGTTCCATGATGATACATTCCATGGCCTTGCAGACCAGGCTAGTCAGGCTAATTATTTATTTATTTTACATTTGTTGACCGGGCTAGTCTAGCTGGATATATTTCCATTTTCAGTAGAGGCCCGGGGAGAAAAGCTCCAACATTAATAGTTAGATCATTACTTAAAATACAGCAACAAGGTTGGTAAACATAGTTGAAACATTGTAAATGAAAGTAGTTCAAATAAGTATACAAAAATCAGTAAAAATGATTAAAAAAAAGTGATCAAAAAAGATATTTACACTAGTATAGAAATCATTAAGAATGGTGAGATGAATTCTATTACACAATAAAAGTGACATAGTGTTATTATGTACTAGGTTGTAGTAACAATAAGCAGGATAAATCTACGAAATTGCTTCATTGCTTCATTGTGGTCAGCAGTTTAGTTCTTCATCATAGAAATTAAAGAAATATGTGTGAAAAATTGGTAGGGTGTAGAAGTAATCTTAGTAGAGGGAAAGGTTAGTCAGGTTTACAACATGGACATAACCAGTGAGTTTTAAAGTATGTTTTAAGTCTTTGTTTAAAGAGAGGCAAATAAGAAAGTGTTGTTAGTTCATTTGGAAGGAGGTTCCAGTTTTTTCCCACTGTGTTAGAAAACAGGGAATCTCCAGCCAAGTTATTAGTTTTGGTTATACTAGCTAGAAGCTTGTTAGAGGAGCGCAGTGACCTTTATTGTCTATTGGTTAGGTAGGACCTGAACCATTTAATAGCTAAAGAGTCAAGAGAGAAGGATTCAAGAATGTTGATCAGACGTGCATGGTTAACCATGTCGAAAGCTTTGGAGAGGTCAGTAAAGAGTGCAGATGAGAGGTTGTTGTTATTACGATTTCTATTTATAACATCTGTAAAGGATAACAGAGCGGTTGTGGTACTATGAGATGGCCTAAAACCATGCTGACATTTAGCTATTATGTTATTTTGTGTTAAATGGTTTAAAAGTTGATGATGAATGCATTTTTCCATGATTTTTGCTAAGGGTGATGAGTGCTACTGGTCGATAGTTTGAGTAGTCATTTGAGTTGCCACCTTTGTGAAGGGGAATGATATGGGAGATTTTCCAGATGTTTGGAATGTAACCTTCCTTAATGGTTCTGTTTATGAGGATGGATATAGGATAGGAAATTACTTTGGCTGCTTTTTGGAGGTATTCAGAAGGTAACTGGTCAGCAGAAGGGGTACAAGGCCTAAGTTTTTGGATGAGTTTGTAGATGAAAGTGGTAGATATTGGTTGAATAGAGAATACTGGTAGAGTACTAGGTATGGACGTGGCAAGGTTTGAGCTGTCTGGAATAAGTTGGCTAGCTAGTGTTTGTATGGTTTCTGTAAAGAAAGAGTTGAAGGCATTGACTGTTTGGTGGGGGGTGTTTGGGTCTGCCTGAAGTGGGATAGGTGTATGGGAGTGCCCTGGGGAAAGGAGTTTATATACACTAGACCAAAACTTCTGGGGGTTATTTTGGTGATTTTGCTGTATTTTACAGTAGTAGTTCATTTTGTCTGTGAGTATTGCCTTTTTTGTAGTATTTCTCAGTTGCTTAAAAAGTTGTTGATCAGAAATATTTTTGTTAGCTCTCCACTTTGCCCAGATTTTATTTCTAAGTAAGATCTTTTGTTTGGTTTCATTAGTAAGCCAGGGGGCTGGTTTGGCTTTCATTCTAATGGTCCTTTTGGGTGCGTGCCTATCAAGGATAGATAGGAAATTGGAGTTTAGATAGTCAACAGCTTCTTGAAGTGGTAGAGTTTTTAGAGGGTTCCAGTTACAAGCACTTAGTTCATTTTGGAATAATGTTGGGTTGAAGTTTTTATTGGTACGTATGTTTCTATAGATGGGGGGATTGGAGATATCATTTTTATGTCTAAGGATATAGGTTAAAGTATGATCACTAACATCATCTGGTAGAGTTCCTGTGTTGTAAGTTTGTTTTTGTCTATTTATAAGAATCCAGTCTAGGATGCTCTCTTTTTTATTTGGTTTGTTGATTCTGGTAGAGGTTATGATGGTTTGACTGAAACCATGAAGGTTGATATGGGAGGAGGGATTATCAGCTTTGACAGTTTTCCAATCAGTATTAAAATCACCAAGTATAATAGTTTCTTGGGGGTATGTAGAGGACACCCAGCTTAGGATGTTTTCTATGGTGCTAATATTATTACCAGGTGGAAGGTAGATGCAGATAATATATAAAGATTTGTTATGGTTTATTTGAAATTTAGTGACAAGTACTTCCGCTTTACTATCTTGTGGTGGGTCAAATGGTAAGGTGGAGATTTGAAGTCCTTCTTTGAATAAGACTGCAACTCCACCACCCTTACTTTTTATACAGTCTAGTCTTAGTATATTGTATCCTTGGGGAATGATTTCATTGTCTTTGGTCTTTGGCTTTAACCATGTTTCTGTTAGACAGAGGATGTCAAAGCTATGGGTATCTAGAAGGGCATGAAGTTTGGTTACTTTGTTATTAACACTTCTAGCTAATGGGGCGGTAGTTCCCGGGGTCCGTGGTGGATCCCCCCTTGGGGAGTGGGATAACCGTCACTGTGCGCCATTCAGCAGGCACAAAGCCTGAGGTGAGGCTATGATTGAACATGGTACTTAGGTGGGGTGCCAATTCGTTCTGTAGTTCATGTAGAACGCAGCCTGGGATGTTGTCTGGTCCCATGGATGCTGTGCTCTTGGCTTTGGAGAGTGTGTTTTTTACCTGTGCAGCCATGATTACAGGAACTTTGCATTCTTCTGGTGTAGAGATGGGCTCTTTAGGGGGTGAGAGGGGGTAAAGTTAGCACTGAACCTATCTGCCAGAATGTTGGCAATATCAGTTGGGTCTGTATATTTAGTGCCATTGTGCTGTAACTCAGAGCAGATCTGAGTGTTGCCATTGAGATTCTTGACATAGCTATAGAATGCTTTCATCTTCCATGGCCTTGATGACCTTCTCAAAAAAGTCCACCAGATTGAGCAGGCAAGACCTGCCCTTGATGCAGCCGAACTAGGTTTGGTGTATAGTTTCCTATGTTGTTGTTAATCAGGTCCATGATTATCTTTTCCATAGCCTTGCATACGAGGTTAGTCAGACTTATGGGTCAGTAGTTTCCTAGGTCAGTTGATCTTCTCCACCCTTGTGCTGAGGGTTGACTGTTGTTGTTCTCCACTTTACTGGGACAAAGCCTGTCAGGAGACTGTGGTTAAATAGAGATCTGAGTGGGTCTGCTAGGTCATGTTTCAAGCTATTTAATAGGCACCCTGGGATTTCATGAGGGCCCATTGTTGCCGTGTTTCTAGCTTTAGAGAGTGCAGTGATGGCCTTTTTCTTTTGTGATACAAGCAAAGGGATGGAAGGGGGTGTTTTATGGGGAGTGATTGGGGCAAAATCTGAGCTGAATTTATCAGCCAGCAGGTTTGCTGTTTCTTCTGCCTGAGTATAGGTAGTGCCATCTGCAGCCAACTCTGCATATTATTGAGTGTTTCCCTTTAGATTTCTGACATAACTAAAAAGTGCTTTGTGGTTATCCTTTGCTTGGGAGGCTATTTTAGTCTCGTATTTAGCTATCAAACACTTGACAAGTTCCCTGATTTGCCTGCTGAGACTGAGGGATTTTTTTTCTCTGTAGTGCTCACTCTCATTTACTTCTACAAAGGATTTTTTTTCTTCTCTTGTATAGTCTATTTATGTCAGGGGTCCACCAGGGTAGCTTGTATTTCCAGCTAGTCCTGGGTTTAGTTTGGTCAGGTGCTGCCATTTCTGTGCGCTTGTTTAAGTGGTTGTACAGGGCATTTAATTATACTTCTGCATAGGCCTCCATATTTTCAGGCTTAGAGGGAGCTTTAACGTTACCTATGCTGTCACTTAATAGGAGATAATTTGCCTTAGAATAATTCTTTAGGGATTTAGGGTTTGATGGGGCTACTACCATTACATTTATTTCCAAGGAGACCAATTTTATGATCAGATCAGATCTTACCAATGAGGATATTATGCTGGGAGGGGTGCAACACTCCCCCATATTTGTGAGCATTATGTCAAGGATATTTGAGCCCCTAGTGGGAGTGCAGATCAGCTGTTCCAGATAATTTGCTTTAACAACGTCCAGGAATCTGTGAGCCTGCATGCTAGTGGTCGTATGTTCATAGGTTCACAGGTAGGTACTAGGCTATTGGCCCTAGGGCCTATACAAGCCTAGCCAAAAATGTACCCTGGCTTTATCCACCCAAGAAAATTATTTTCCTGTGCCCCTGTCAAGCAGAACCACAGAAGTGATCCCCGGAGTGAATTTCTTATTACCCATCCAATCATCAAGATTTTTCTTGAAGAGTGCTAATGAGGAGCTCTGTTTGACAGAGACAGGTAGTCTGTTCCAGAGTATGGGAAGTCTCTGGGACAGGAATCTATCCCTCCAGCATGTTCTGTTTATTGTGGTGACAAGGTTTAGGTCCCTAGAGCGTGTAGCTTGGAGGGATTGGGATTTCTTTAACTGGAGCATGTCCAACAGCTCTGGGTTTGACATAGCTTTGTATGTTAGGCAGAGATCGCCTCTGAGTAGGCGATATGTGACGGAGTAAAGCTGGAGTTTTTTGAGATGGTTCATGAAGGCATCTGTTTGAGGCCAGTAATCCTCTTTGTGAGGTATTTTTGTGGCCTTTCCAGTTGTTGTAGATGTCTTGTGAGGTACATACCAAAAGGGCCGTTGTACTCTATAATGGGTCTAATGAGTGACGAGTAGAGGGGAACAATGACCTCTTTTTTTCTGGATGAGAAACGTTTTGTGATGAGGTGTGCCACGTAGAAGGATTTCATGACCACTTTGGCGATGTGATTATCAAAGGAGAGACTACTGTCCACCTGTGTCCCAAAGTCTCTTATCACACTTTCAGTGTTAAGTAGACTACCGCCTATGTGGTAGTTCATGGGTACAGAATTTTTACCAAAGGGGATGACAATGCACTTTTTGGCATTGAGCTTGAGACCATGTCTTTGACACCAGGCATCTTTCTCAGTGAGGCCCTTTTGTAGGATGTCCACATCATTAGGAGTTTCAATTATGGCTCCTAGTTTGCAGTCATCTGCGAATTTAGTTAGCCAAAGACCTTCTGTGTTGGCCTGTACTTCAGAGAAGTAGATACCAAAGAGGAGAGGACCCAGGACTGAACCCTGTGGTACTCCACTTGTCACTGGTCTGAAGTCTGATTTGGAGTCTGCTATTTTCACAGTGTGGGTTCTTTCAGTAAGCCAGTTGGTAACCCATCTTGTGACATAGGGATTTATACCTAGTTTAGTGAGTTTATCTACAATTCCAGAGTGGGGGATGGTGTCGAACACCTTGGCGTGATCTAGATAGGCTGTGTGAACCACCTTACCCTCATCTATGGCTTTGGTGATTACTTCAAAGAAGTCTATCAGGTTTAGGAGACATGATCTGCCTTTTACAAACCCAAACTGTGTGGGGTCCAGGGTTTGAAGATCTCAAATGTCTTTGTTTATGAGTTCCATGATGATACGTTCCATGGCCTTGCAGATGAGACTCGTCAGGCTAATGGGACGGTAGTTCCTGGGGTCTGTTGTGGCCCCCTCCCTTTGTGGAGTGGGATAACTGTTGCGGTGTGACATTCAATGGGCACAAAGCCTGAGGTGAGGCTATGATTGAACATGGTACTTAGGTGGGGTGCCAGTTCATTCTGTAGTTCATGTAGAAGGCAGCCTGGGATGTTGTCAGGTCCCATGGATGCTGTGTTCTTGGCTTTGGAGAGTGAAGTTTTTACCTGTGCAGCCATGATTACAGGAACTTTGCATTCTTCCGGTATAAAGATGGGCCCTTTAGGGGTGAGAGGGGGGTAAAGTTAGCACTGAACCTATCTGCCAGGATGTTGGCAATATCAGTTGGTTCTGTATATTTAGTGTCATTGTGCTGTAACTCAGAGCAGATCTGAGTGTTGCCATTGAGATTTTTGACATAGCTATAGAATGCTTTGTGGTTGTCTTTAGAATCAGTGGCAATTTTGTTTTCATAACTAGCTTTGGAAGATTTTATGAAGGAACTCAGCTTCTTACTGAGGCTGATCAGGGAGTTCCTCCAATCGTGGGATTTTACTCTTTTTTTGCAACAGTTTCTTTCTTCTGCTGTAGAGTTTGTTTATGGCAGAAGACCACCAGATTGGCTTCCTTTTTTTTGGAGGATAGCATCTTGGTTATGTTAGGGATAGCACGATCCATGCACTTGTGTAAGTGCTTATAAAGTGCATTTGTGTAGGATTCAGCAGTCGTACCTCTATTGTCCATCTGCATGGGTGTCATGAAGTTTGCCACTTCTGTCTTAAGAAGTGTGAAGTTGGCTTTGGAGAAATTTTTTACGGTTGTTTTCCTAATGGGGGTGGGGGGGTGGGAGCGGGATGTGTATGTCTAGCTTGTGGTCAGATCTGACCAACAGGGAGCTGACCTCTGGTGTGGAACACCCGTCACTCATGTTGGTGATGACCAGGTGTGGGATATTGCTGTCTCTGGTGGGGGTGTGGATAAGTTGATCCAAAGTGTTGGAATTGATGATTTCCAGAAAACGTTGAGCAAAAGAGTTGGTACATGAGTAGTTTTCCCAGTTAATGGTAGGGTAGTTGAAATCACCCATTATTAGAATGTTGGGTTGTACCTGAATATTTTCCAGTGTATCAAGAAAAGAGGAGTGGGAATCCTGAGGCATGGTGGGGGGTCTGTAGCAAGCTACAATCTGGATTGCCGTTTTGCCCAGAGTTAGTTGAACTTGGATAATCTCGGATACATTTATGCAGGTGTAGTTAAAATCAGCCATGAATAGTGTGCTGGACTGAATGTTAAGTGATTCTAATAACTTCAGGTGTATGGAGTGGTTTCCATGGTTCATAGTTGGGGACCTGTAGCTAGCAATGTTATGGTGGAAGATTTTGCCTATGGTCAGCTGGACATGGAGTAGCTTAAGTGAGTCATCCTGCTTGACCACTCTAGAGGTGTGATTGCTTTTTATGTAAACGAAAACACCTCCTCCTTTCATTTTTTTTTTCCTTTTCAGACAGTTGTCTGAATGTTTGATAGGCCTTGCAGCCTTGCACTCCTGGGGTGCTTTCTGCAGCCTTGAACCACTTCTCTATAACTGCACAGACGTCAGCATTCTCCAGGGGAGGGAGAGCTTCCAGGGAGTGAAGTTTCTTGTTAAGACTCCTAGCACTGAGCGGGAGTACCTTCAGCTTGGCATTAGAAGAATTTGTTACATTGGTAGGTCTGTTGGTTTGGCGCTGCCTAAAAAAGGCACTATGGAGAGTGGCTAATACCTTGGCCACAATGGCCAGTCTTTAAAAGCTTAGCGGTAACAGATGCAGACCATCTCTGGTAAAGCACCATGATCTGTCGATCATGTTGTCCCAGGCTGACAAATACTGGATCCTCTTGGAATGACACTAGTAGTTAAGCCAGTTATTGAAGTCAGTCACTGTTTGTATTGTGGTATCATTCTTGGTTAGAGTAGAATGCTGCAAAATGTGAGGCTCATACTGGCCTGCGACACGCATTCAGAGAGGTTCATCATGTCTCTCTTCATATAGTCCAGGGAGGTATGTTTCAGGTCATTCACACCCACATGGACTATAACTGACTGGTACTTGTAGTTGAGTGACCTGAGTGCCTGCATGATATGGTGAATACTGGCCCCTAACAGGCAACTGGCTGTAACTCTGTCTTTATTCAGACTGTTGAGAAGGGTCTCCATGTCTCAAGATGGAGTCTCCTATGACCAAGATGTGTGAATGTGTGGTGATTCACCTTAGGGACTTGCTTGCGGAGACACTGTGATGTGTATTTTTATGTGTAATGATTGGTGTTGACTTGGTTTTATTTCTGAGGGCAGTGTACAGGAGGCCTCTGAGGTTTTGTTAAGTTACTTGTGAGCATGTCTGCATATGTGGGTTTGTGTGTCGAGATATTATTTAGTGAAGGAAATGATGTGTGTGTGCTGACAACCTATTTGTCATTTGGTATGTCAGTATGTGAGAGTCGTGTCTCAGTTTTCATTATGTAACTGCATCTCTCACATACTGTGTTTGTTTCAGGATTAAGTGGTTGTCAGTATATATGAGACAATTGCTAAATTGCCTCAGGATGCCCATGTCCACCAGGTTGTCCATGGAATGCCAGGAAGGTGCCTATCCATGGTTTCAGGTTTTTTACTATGGGTTTAACCAGGGAGAAGAGTGGGGAGATTTAACTGGACTTGGATGATAGCACATGGATGAAGAATGTGTGTTCAGTGTGAACTGCTCTGCCTACAACTCAGATTCTCCAAGAGCAGCAGGGGGACTGGGGAAGGTTGCAGCGATAGTTATTCTAAGGGAAATTTTAACTTGATAGAGTTTGCATTTATACAGGGCTGTGCTACCCACTGCTACACAGACAGCAGCCTAGCTCAAACATTGGATTATATAGAATCAGAAAAACATGTTTTACAATAGCAAGGCCTACAGAGCAATCAGGAATACATGCATTAAATTTTCAACCAACAGCCCCCAACTCAGATAGGTTTGCTACAGCAAACTTCTGCCACAAGAGTACAGTCAGAAAACCTTATTCTAAAAATGCTGGTTTTAGAGTTCAAGTGCAGGGAAACCACGCAATTTAGATACTACTATTCTGTACAGCTAGCAGACACAATGTAATTGAGTACTAACAGCAGTAGTAGAAACAGTTTAGTTTTGAAACTCTACTAAAGCGAGGGAAATGTAACAATTAACACAAGATTATTATGAAATACAGTAAAGGTAATCAGCAGAATTACAAAATGATACTTATTTTTGTTATTCTAACAGTAGATGGCTTTAGATGCAACATATTCAGTGTAAATCTCAAAGTAGCCAAACCAAGATCATCTTTGAGGAATCTTTATAAATTGAATAAAATCCTCAAGAAATTTCATATGTCTCATTGTACAAAACAGGAGATCCCAGTTTACTCAAATCAGTTTTGAGTTTTGAATGATAAATGTTTTGGAGCTTTCATCCTGTGCCTTCTTTGAAGGAAATAGTTATCCATTTGGACTTCATTAGTTAGCAAACACATTGAACAATTAAGCACATTTGTTTCAGTATCGAAAAGGCAAAGTTTTCCTTAAGAGACCTTCTGTAGCTTGCTTATGCAGACACTGAAAAGGACTGTCCCCAATAGCTCCCCTTTTGTTACTGTTCTGAGTGGGCTTCATTTAATGTAACTTGTCTGCTTGTTTTTCATGTATTCATTTTGCTTTGGACCCTTTTCAGCCACCATACATGCCACAAGAATAGAAGCAAATGCTGCATTTACATGAAGTGTAGTGGAGTATCAAGTCAAGCAGGATGTCTTTAAAAGTTTGGCAGCAACTAGAGTACCTGGGGATACCTGGACAAACACAGGGAGAACGTGCAAAATCCGTACTTAGAATTGGTAGTCAGGATCAGGCTCCAGAGGTGGAGTTTTGAAAGGACACTAAATACAGCTTCATAGTGGCCTATTGCTTGATAAATATTTTGGCTGCATTGCCATGGTAAAACCACAGCCATCCTTTTAAGAAGAAATAAAAGGTTGCGTTAAAGACAGATGGAAGAAGAAAAAATGTATTGCTGTTGTTGACTGGGGTATTCCGAATGAGCTGTGGTAGCTCCTTTTCAGCAAAGACCTGAGGAGATGAGCTCCAGTTGCAAAATAAGCAGTTCTATACAATGGAGAAAAATGTAAAGCTTAAAGTTACAGTATGGACATATAGTAACTGAAAAGCAGATATACTAGAGAAAATCTGCAATCAGTAAAATAATCATTGCATGTTCATATAAGGCAACTTTACATATACATTGAGGTTTAAAATATCAAATTACAATTTTACATTTAGGTTGGAGAATGAGAGAAGTGGTGTGGGAGATATGAGTAGAAAGCAGAGAGTAGTTGAGGAAAGGCGAGTAGTTTGTAAATATGTTAGATGATATGGAGAAAAAGTTGTAGTAAAATTGAGGTAAATGTAGATGGGAGTGTGTGTTTTATGTTGAATTTTGCTGAAAGGAAGGTAAGTAGAAGTGGCAGTAAAGGCAAAGGGAATAGAAGACAGTAGGAAATTTACATTGAGAATTTACTTTGTGTGGTGTAGAGGGGCAGTATAGATGTGTAAGGGCCACTGTAGTTTAGAAGTGCTTTTAAAGTGTTTTAGCAGGTTTTTAAATCTGGATAGGTTGGTTTGTTTGATAATAAGGACAGAATTCCAGATTTTGGAGGTATAATTTTACAAGGACAGACAGCGAAGTTGTGAGTTTTAGTTATGGTTTTAACAGATACTTTTCAGTGGAGCATAGTGATGATGCAAGGGTTTAAGGTTCCACTAAGTCTTGAAGTGCAAGGAAAGTTATGAGGTTTGTACATTATATCATGACCAGTTGCAAACTGGGTGATAGGCTAGCATGTTATTGCACACACTCTGTTTCAAGGCTAGACAGTGGTGGGATTTATTGACTGGGTTAGTGGTGAATTTAGCTAGCTTGTTATAGCATTGCTCATTTTTTTTGTAGAAATTGCTGAAAGTTGGTATGTAATAGTGAATGCAGAAGATATGCAGAAGCTTTTTGTTGTGCTAGTTACATATTACTATCATGTAGTAGTCCCATGTTTTTGGTAGGTTTCTTGATAGCTTGCTGTATTTGAATACCAAATTTTGGAGGCTATTTGTAATGATACAATATTATTAGAAGTGATAAAGGGTAAATGTTATGGATGAGTAGGGGAGGGTAATGAAAGAAAAGCAAAAGATAATGATGTATGGGACCAAAGACATGCTTAGCAGAAGGTAACATACACACTTTTTGTTCTTGTTTGTTTGTGTATGTATGTGTATATATATTAACAGTGAGCGTTCACTGATAATGGCTGTTAAAAGGTGGAATCCTGGTGAGAGAATTTACAGTGCAAAATGCTAGCACACAGCAGAATCCTTTACAAATGCATTCTATGAGCACCTGCAGGAATGCATGGATAGTGCTATCCCAAATAAAACCAAGACTCACTCCTTCAAAAACAGGAGACCGGTCTGGTGGACCCCGACCATAAATAAGCTATACAACAGAAGGAGGAAGCTACTACATGACAGAGCAAAATCCCAAAAAGGGAAGGCATCTCTGATCTATATTAGCAAGAAACTTCGATCCCTCATAAAATCATCAAAGGCCAGTTTCGAAAGAAAAATTGCCCTAGACACTAAAGATAATCACAAGGCCTTTTTAGTTATGTCAGAAACATGGGCAGAAACTCCCAGATATGCTCTGAATTGTTGCATAACGGTACAAAATATACTGATCCTACAGACATAGCCAACATCCTGGCAGACATATTCAGCGCAAACTTCTCCCCCCCTCCCCCCCCAAAGGAGCAAACACCTATCCCAACTGAATGTAACCTCCCTGACATCACAGATGCACAGGTGAAAGCTTCCCTCTCCAAAGCAAAAAACACAGCATCTATGGGACCGGACGGTGTCCCAGGCTGTGTCTTACATGAGCTCCAAGAAGAACTGAACCCTCACATTAAGTCACTGTTCAAACTTAGCCTTACTACAGGATATGTACCCAAAGAATGGCGTACAGCTACAGTGGTCCCACTCCACAAAGGTGGTGCCACAACGGACCCCGGAAACTATCGCCCCATAAGCCTGACTAGTCTGGTCTGTAAAGCTATGGAGCGTATTATCATGGAACTCATAAACAAAGACATTGGGAGCCTCCAGACACTGGACCCTACCCAATTTGGCTTTGTTAAGGGCAGATCTTGCCTCTTAAACCTAGTTGATTTATTTGAAACAGTTACCAAAGCCATAGATGAGGGCAAGGTAGTCCACACAGCCTACCTGGACCTCGCAAAAGCCTTCGACACAATACCCCACTCTGGCATCATAAATAAGCTTACCAGCTTAAATATCAACCCCTCTATCACAAGATGGGTTGCAAACTGGCTCAGAGATAGAACCCACATGGTCAGAATCGCAGGTGCCATGGCCGAATCCAAACCAGTTACAAGTGGCGTCCCACAGGGCTCAGTTCTGGGATCTCTCTTGTTCGGTATATACTTCTCTGAGGTTCAGGCTAACACGGGGGGATTATAGCTGACAAAGTTCGCAGATGACTACAAACTGGGGGCCATAATCGAATCTCCAGCTGACACAAGCATCCTCCAAAAGGGTCTCACAGAGACGAATGCTTGGTGCCAGAGCCACGGCCTCAAGCTAAATGCTAAAAAGTGCATAGTCATCCCCTTTGGGAAAAACAAGGTGCCCACAAATGACCACATAGGTGGTAATCCATTAAGTACGGAAGACGTAATTAGAGATTTGGGGACCAACATAGATAGTAATCTCTCCTTTGATAATCACATTGCCAAAGTGGTTAGAAAGACCTTCTATATAGCCCACCTTATCACGAAAGGGTTCGCATCTAGATCAAGAGAGGTCACTGTGCCCCTCTACTCGTCACTCATCAGGCCCATAATTGAATACAATGCCCCTTTTGGGATGTACCTTACCCGACACCTGCAGCAACTGGAGAGACTCCAAAAGTACCTCACCAAGAGGATCATGGGCTACAAACAGATGTCCTATGCAGCTCGACTAAAGAAACTCCAGCTCTACTCAGTTGCTTACCGCCTACTCAGAGGCGATCTATGCCTGACGTACAAAGCCATGTTAAACCCAGAATTAATGGACATGCTCCACCTCAAAAAATCCAAGTCCCTTAGAGCTACATGCTCCAGGGACCTAAACCTCAGCACAAAAATAAATAGGACATGCTGGAGGGACAGATTCATTTCCCAGAGGCTCCCCTCACTCTGGAATAGAATCCCAGTTCATGTTAGACATAGCCCCTCACTGACCCTCTTCAAGCGAAATTTGGACACGTGGATGGGAAATCGCAAATTCACCCCTGGGATCTTTCCTGTGTCCCTGCTAGACAGAGGCACAGTAAACTAATCTGAAAAGGGTACCTTCTGTGACCTACTTTACAGAGGCACAGTAGGCTAATCTAATAGGGAGGCGGAAGCCAAATACACTCTGGCTAGGCTTATAAATGCCCTAGGGCAGATAGCCTAGTATCTACCTATGAACTTATGTACAAGGGTAATTTTGAAAAAATGCATAATATGAAATGCAGTTACTAAACATTATAAAATTCTTACCAGCATAGATATAAGCAAATATCACAAAACCTAATTTCTGTTCATCTAGACTGTGCACGGCAGGATAGATTTATTTAGACCTGGCAACAATGAAGTTAGAAAAAAATAAAATACATCATTTTTATAGCAGGAAAATAAAAGTGAAACCATTTAGGGAAAAAAATGAAATGCATTTATGCAGAGAAAGTAACGTGAAGCATTTGAATATATTAAGCTTGTGAACCTAGTGAAACATTCCAGAAACAGATATTATTGCTGGAGTTGTATATGCAATAATCTTGCTTTTTCTTAACATAATATTTGGCAGAAAAAAGAAACCGTGAATGCAAAGCACTTTTCTAATTAGGAGGCAGTTGCACAGTAAAGGTTGAAGCTGTGTATGAGTGGAAGGCTAGCAGCCATTTAAATGGTAACTAGGATGCAAACTCTGCTACTTAGATACCGTAGTTATTGTTATAAGAGGGCAATCCAGATAAGATATAAAATTATGTAGGCATTACCAGGAAAATGTCAATACAAAAGTGTGCTGATAACTGTCTGGAGCAATGAAGAAAGATTTCTGCAGTGATGCAAACCCTGTTGTGATTGCCTGAAACAAAGTCTACGGTACATAACAACATGTTTGAAGTAAACAAAAAATCTGACTTGACAGAACAGAAGCAGGTGAAATGTATCAAGGGATCATGATTCTTCCCTGAAAATGGAATGCTTTTCAATTCTCCACTGGGAATTCCCAGTCAACAAATAATCATGAATCTCTCTGGTTTCAAGCTAGTGACTGAAAGTACTTTAGCAAAAGAAAACCAGAAAAAAAATTGCTGACTGCAGCAGTTTTAGATATGTACAGTAGATGCAGGCCACATACTGTCTTAATGGTAAAATAAAAGAATATTACCGGGTGTTCGATGCTTTTCTGATATTTGTATGGAGACAGAGGACTTTGGTATGAATTTATTGGTCAGGTTAGCATAATCAGGCTAAGTTTCACAATTGGTAGCTCTCTGTATTACTATGTTATGTTTACTTGGTTAAAGTTCTTCTTACAGCTCCAGCAGGCAAGATTCATTTCTGACCTCCATTTATTATTTGTGTGGAATGTGTGTGTTTTCCCTATATGTGTGCGGATTTTCTACTGGTACTTTGGTTTTCTCTGATACCCCCAAGCACATGCTGGTAATTGCATTTATGCTTCCTGTTGATTGTTGCTGAAATGAGTACACGTTGGATCAGTTTACTTGCAAAATTAACCGTGTTTACCAGATTGTAGATGTGGTATGTCCCATAGAACCAAAGGAGAAGGCTATGGAGCCTACTTCTGATAAGACGCAGTCCAAAATCTAAGAAATGATCAGCAAAAGGTCTTGACACTTCACTTGAACTAGTGTTAGTACCAATGTTAGTTTCATAGTCTCCACTGAAATGGAAGAGAATTGGTTTGTTTTGTTTAGCAAAATTCACTCATTCCTGATTGTACATTTGGAGAAACATGGCTACCAGATTCCCCTTCAGCAGCTCTGAATTTCATACAGTGTTTTCCAGCTCATGTTTTATTTTTCTTGCATAACCCATTTGTCCAGAAGCCCCTTAGATGAGCATTTGCTATCCATCTTGACATGGTTCTTTGGCTGTCAACTGAGCCATGTGCCATTCCAGTTTTAAAGCTACACAGTTGAACTAGCACTATTTTCACAATGCATGCATATACCCTAAGATAGCTAGGTTCAGATGAGCCAGAATAGTTCAGTCTTCCGTCCCAGAGACTGTAAAGCTTTCCCATAAAGAATAGTGTGAAGGAAAATCGGAATATAATCCCATTAAAGTGTCTTTGTCTGTATGGAGTGTGCATGCTTTTCCTACGTCTCTGTGGCTTTTTTGTGTGTGCTTCTGTTTCTTCCCACTTCTTAAAAACATGCAGCTTGGTCATATTTAACTTTCACCTTTGTGGCTCAAGTTTTAGCTGAGAAAGGTCTGAAAAGACCAGTTCATTTACCTGGGCAACAAGTTAAAATTTAAATCTGTCCACTCCCCTCCTCTCCTGTGTTGATTCTTTTGTTAGACTGTGATTGGAACCTTAAAATGTCCTCTAGTGAGCATGTGCTTATCCATGCACCATGTCCTGACCCTCTTGCACATGCCTACTTCATGAATACATGGTGTATTTTTGAGTAGAGTTGACATTCAACTACTGTGCAGAAGGTCAGCAGTGCTCATCAGTTTTGGAAGTGGTTGAATCATTTTCTGCTACTGTAATTAACATATGTGTAGTTGCCCAACAGATTTTGTGGCATTTACTGCCAGTGCCTATATAGTATGTACACAGAAATGTTATCCCTTAATTATGCAGTAGATGTGTACATATAAAAAATGATTCCTGTGGCATACATGTACACAAGACAGCACTGACCTAATAGAACCATAGTGTTACTTGTGTATACTTTAACCGTACTGTAAAAAATTATTTCTGTTATGTAATATATTTTTAAAAGGCTGTGCTGTCACAATTCTGTAAGAGTTTTGAGAGTTTTACGATGCAGTTGTTGGGGGAAGGTGGCGGGGGTAACAAAACTGATTTTTATCCCCTTGTCAGAGAGCTGTAGTTGATGACATAATATCTGAACTACTGAATATAAAATGTTAATGTTTCTCATAGCAGTCTTTAATGTTATGCATTGTCAAAAGCAGTTAAGGCTCTAGTTAACACTTGTATTGCTTATTGAAATAGTTGACCCACCTTGATCTGCAGTTTATTCATCTGCCAGAGTATAGTGCCACTTTACTGATCCCTTTCCAGGGCCATTTGTAGACTGTGTGTGACCAGGGCGGAGGATGAGGATCCCCTGAGTAAAAATTTCTTTATACAACTAAGAGGTTATGGGGCCTGACAATTTCCAACAATTTTGATGACCTGGCTTCACTGTGATGCACTTAATTTTACTTTTCTGCTTGTCTTATCTTAGAGTGATCATCATATACTGATTTTATTAAATACATTATTTTACATTAGTAAATTCTTTATTTGACACTGGTTCGGCTAAGCCAGATCAGTGACTCTATGCACATCAGTTGCAGTCATTTTGTTGACTGTGTACACTTCAGATGTATGACTGGAATAAAAATAGACACAGTAAAGTGTTTCAACCCACTTCTCATACATCATACTAGTCATGCAAATCCCAATTAATGATCATTTAACTTGATCAGATAACAGTAGGGTCAGTTATTTTTATTGAAATACATCCCCTCTATCTAGCAATTGCAGCCACTTTGTTGAATCTGTATACCTCAGATGTCTAACTGTGAAAAAAAATAATGGGCATCATAATAATTTTTTTACTGCCACTACAGTATGCCTGTGTGAAACAGAAAAGTATTCTAACTTATTTCATACAAATCTGCACTAGGATTTCAACATCACATTAATGATTGTTTAACTCAAGTCAGATGACAGTAGGGTCAGACAATTTTATTCACACAGATAGCAGAGGGGTAGATTATGTGGGACCTGTATTGCATAATTCACTTGATCATTTTGATGGAAAAGCACAGTCCAGCCTAAAACAGTCAGTATAAGTCTTGTATTATAAAATCTGATGTAGTGGAGGAGGAGATGAGATCTTTTAGTCCACCAAAGAGTCAGAATATGTTTTTACAGTTGTATATACTAGAGACTGGACCTGAATAGTGGTATGGAGTAATAAGTACTTTATATAGTACAGCTTTGGGTTGTCATGGCTTGTATAAGTGTTGAGTATGTTGATGCCCACTAGGCTTGCAAGAGAATACAGTGAAAAGCAATTCCAGGAGCTTGAGTATGATGATGTGAAGGACCGTATGTTGGTCAGAGTCTTGGAAAGGAAATGGTTGGTGCTAACTTTTGCCACTAGATCACAAGGAGTCATACAGTTAGATTACTTAAAACTGTTGTTGGGGAGGAGTAATTGAAAATTGTGTCATACATCAAGACTTTTTTTTCAGCTTCTCAGCTTTTTTGGCTAAGACAAAGTGTTGCTATAACTGACTTGCAGGATCATTTAAAACAACACACATAGCTCCTTCAAACAAGCAGAATTCAGGCAGCCAGAGATTGTCAGATATTTAAATTTTACTAGCCATGCTAATTGGGTAAACTACATAGGTTCATAGTTTAGTACTAGGCTAACTGCCGTTATGGGCCATTTTAAGCCTAGCCAGTTACCCCATGTCAGAATCAAACCCTGCACCTTATGTTTCTAAGGTAAGCACCTTAACCATTACGCCAACCTCCCACCTCCCGTGATGAAAGTTTGCTCTGTTTATGTAGCCACATTATTTGTCTGTTGGCATTCTGCAAATTTTGCTTCAGGGAGTAGTCTGTTGGTAACATCTGGCATCTTCCTCAGAGCCAGTTCTCAGCAGTTCTTCAGAGATCTCTAGCTCTTGTTCATATGGTATGTGTGCCTCATGCATACTGGTGCATAACGTGGCATTTCAGTGGGTTGGATGAACTCCGCTTTATACCCTGCAGCATTTTTCTTGCCTGATGATCAATTTGAGTCCCCTTCTATTTGAACAGTTCCTGTAGTGCAAGATAATGTTAGGATCTGTGTATTAGCTGCTTGTACTGCCATGAAAAGCAGCATGTTATAGTTGTTTTTTAATGATGTATTTTTAGTTATATTGCGAATTTCTTGATTGTGAAATATACTTCACCTTTCATCACTGTGCATGCATCCATCTGAAAATGCCAGCTTTATTTTCTGTCTGTTGTGTTTTCCTGGGCTGAGCCTAAAAGTAGCCCATTGCATCAGTGCTGTACCCCTGCTGACAATAAAAACACATAAATAAATATTATGTCCTGCCATCCAGCAAGTGCCAGCACTTCATTCTGTCACTTGTTGCACATAAAATGCTAAGTTTCTGGTCTGTGTCTTTGCTGCTGGATGGCTACAGCAGAGGGTAGCCAACCCATGGCTCAGCAGGAGGGCACACAAAGTCCCAGGCATTGCCAAGAGAGTCAAAAGAAGGTAAGAAACCAGCAGGCCAGGCAGCAGCCAAAGTCAAATATGCTTGTAAGTACATCTGTTTGAAGGTCTGTGGAACTAACATATAGTGAACTACTTGGTTAATACCATCCATAATTCAGAGATTCCCCAAGCAGTCACTTTTGAGAATGAATCTCAAGGTTTATCCTGCTGTTGGGCACGTTGTTGACTAGTCATATTAAGTGAAGAAAGTCCTGCTGTCCTTTGAGTCCAAGTCCTCTGTTTGCCTCCCCAGTCAAAGATTCAGGGGTGAGGGTAAGGCAGGTTCGTGCAAACCTTCCCACTATCACTGCAGCCTTAATTACACACACCACTTTAGACTTATTTGATCATTTCCAAACAAGAATCAAACAACAGACATATTAATAAGCACACGATCAAGGTGTATCCCTTGATGCCTGTGTAGGCTTTGCACTCCTTAGTGCTGTTTTTTTTTTAATCTGACGCTTCCTGTTCATTCCATGAGCTTGATCCATACCTACCATTCAATACATGCCTGCTGTGTTAGATGTGTGCAATTAACTTGTCTTCCATCCCCATCTGCATATAGTAGGCAGGTGATTTTTATAGGTGCAAAAGAAGGGAAATAAGTCATGTCCTGTTACTGTCAGCCCACAGATGACCTTTCTTTTGGAGGAATCCTGTTGTTGGCGAGATTGCACAATGGCCAGTGGTACTCATTTCTCCTTACTAAAAAAGGCTTAACCATTGCATAGGGAGGAAGGAAGAGAAGCATTGGGTTATTCTACTCTTTGAACCTGTTAGGAAGGTTGTCATTTTTGCAGTGTAGCAGTGGCAGCACCTGAACATAGGCCGTTCCATTCAGCTCTCAAAAGCAGATGCCATGTTGTGCAAGCATCCTAATTCAGACTGCTGTGTTCAACAGTTCAGCATATGACTCTGAATTCTGACACACAGTCACACTATTACCAAGACAAGAGGTCCATTTTCCGTGACACTTCAGGCATTAGAGATATAATTTACTTGTCTTGCCTTTCCTAATTTCAGACTTTCAGTCCTTAGTTGATCATTTAGAAGCTATGTCTGGAGTCACAGAGTCTCTGGAAATAACTCTTAATACAGCCCAGCCTCTTGAAGAGGGTTTTCTAATTGCCCACAGCATCTTTGCTTGCATAGATCAGGGTGCAGCTGCTGATGCGTGTTTGTACAGGATGATATGACTGCGGCACTCCTGCTTCCAAGATGAGCTCAGTAAGTCTTTTCTGGTCATCTTTGGGAAGCCTTCTCAGGAAGTAGTTAAAAATGTCTAGAAGGGAGGGAGGGAAAGGTCTCTTCCACTGATAGTATCCTCAGTGCTGCCCCCTTTTTCCTCTTCCTCCAGCAGACTGATCCTGTTCACCAAGAGGAAAAGGCTTTCTTGTTCAGAGATTGTAGTTCAAGGTTCAGGTACTTTTGTCTCAACTATGTTTGTTGTTATGGGAATCAAGATCAGTGCTTTAGCAGGCTGTCAGAGAGCTTGTCACCGTAAAGACCTGGATTAAATGCCCTCATACCTATCCATTTATTTAATGTTCTAACTGTTAATAGAATACTATTCCACTACAAACTAACCCTCCAATGAAAAACATTATTCCGGACAGGTGATATACCAAAAGGTCTATCTACAAAATAATTGTTATTCCTGGTATTCAAAAAAATGTATTCTACTTTGAGAACCCAAAATATTCCTAATATCACTGTCTTTAACAAATCAATAAATCACCCCGACTAACCTGTATTTAATTGTAAACAATTTTTTACCCATCATTCCTTGTATCTTTTTAGTAAAATGTCTTTGTATTCTTTCTAATCCATCTAACTATATTTTATTATACACACGCATATACCCACAATATTCTAAAAGAGGCTTAACTATACTAAACTTCTAAAGATATTGGTCATTTCACAGTAACATCTTCTAACAAGGTCAAGCAGATGAAGGCCAACACTTAACAGAACTGTGCATGAGAGGCTGTTTTCCAAATATTTCCTTGCTTTTATTCATCAGTAGGGGATAAATGTGTCTTTCATATGATCGGTGGAAGCCATGACTTACAAATGTTTGGTTGCAACCCCTCCCCCAAGGTTCTTTTTTTTTAGGGAGCATTTTGTCTCTGAAATATTGGAACTACCCTTGTATGTTATCTGTTTAACATTGGAGTCTGTTACAGGTTCAGAAAGAGGAAGCCACTTTTACTCTCATACTGTCTTCATTCTAATGAAGACTGAGGGTAGTGCCACATGTTGGATATCAGCAACTTCAGCAAGCACAATTGCTGTACCAGGCAGGCATTGTTGGGTGTAGAGGCCCATGTTGGTACATCAGTGTTTCTGAATACAGGAAGTCTTGCACACTACACTGGCATATTATCATTTCCAGAACAGTGTGATGACCTTTGGGTTGTCTTTCTGCTCCAGAAATGTCACCATAGTTTTGGCTAAAGTATTGGATGTGCTTTACACTTTTTTTATTATTGTGTGCAATCAATAAAACAGTGGATTTTATTCTGGTGAACCTTCCAGTGCCTTACTTTTGGTTATCAGTTTGCATTTGGCACTTTTTTTCACTTTGTTTTAAAGTATTGTATATCTTGCAGGAAAAGGGTCTTTTGTTATTCCTATAACTATAAGACAAACATCTGTAGCTCCTTTGAAATATAGGTTCATAGGTAGGTACTAGGCTATCGGCCCAAGGGCCTATGTAAGCCTAGCCAACAAGGTTCCCTGGCTTACACCACCCAAGAAAGTTATTTTCCTGTGCCACTGTCGAGCAGAGACACAGAAGTGATCCCCAGGGTGTATTTCCTATTTCCCATCCACTCATCAAGATTTTTCTTGAAGAGTGCTAATGAAGAACCTTGCTTGACATAGATGGGAAGTCTCTTGGACAGGAATCTATCCCTCCAGCATGTCCTGTTTATTGTGGTGACAAGATTTAGGTCCCTAGAGTGTGTAGCTCGGAGGGATTGGGATTTCTTTAGGTGTAGCATGTCCAACAGCTCTGGGTTTGACATAGCTTTATATGTTAGGCAGAGATCACCTCGGAGTAGGTGATATGCTATGAAGTAAAGCTGGAGTTTTTTGAGACGGTCAGTGTAGGGCATTTGTTTGAGGCCAGTAATCCTCTTTGTGAGGTACTTCTGTGGTCTTTCCAGCTGCTGCAGATGTCTTGTGAGGTACATTCCAAAAGGGGCATTGTACTCTATAATGGGTCTAATGAGTGTCGAGTAGAGGGGAACAATGACCTCTTTTTTCCTGGATGATAACCCTTTTATGATGAGGTGTGCCACGTAGAAGGACTTCCTGACTACTGTGGCAATGTGACTGTCAAAAGAGAGACTACTGTCCACCTGGGTCCCAAGGTCTGTTATCACACATTCAATGTTAAGTAGATTGCTGCCTATGTGGTAGTTCATGGGTACAGAGTTTTTACCAAAGGGGATGACACTGCACTTTTTGCCATTGAGCTTGAGGCCATGGCTCTGACACCAGAGCCATGGCCTCAAGCTCAATGCCAAAAAGTGCAGGGTTGAAGTTTTGCATTGGATGCTGCCTTAGGGGTGACCATAAAGTGGGATGAGTCAGCTGTTATGCCATTGCAAAGGACTGTATTAATCTAAGAGCAATTTGATAGTTAGCTAATTAATTGGGTTAGTCCTGCTGGACAGAATCCATCTTTAGAGGGGCACTCAGGGGAAAAAACTCCCAAATCAGTTTTTAAAACAAGTCAAAGCAATATGTTCTGATAAAGCCGGTATGTTTTACATGTTGCCTGCACAATACCACATCAGTTTACTTCCATTCTTTATAAGTAACAGTACATAACAAATGTATTTCTGTGCTAGTCTTGTCTTCCAAAGGAGAGGCATTGAGGTCATGTTCTTGGCAAGTTAGATGAGGCTGCACAGATGGGTGGAGACTTGCATCTTGCTGTCCCTTCTCGTGCTGACTATCTGCTGGGTCTCAGAGTGATTTTGCTCACACTGTAGGCAATGGAAAATAAATTTTAAAATGAAAAGACCTACTGTTAAAGCCAAACAGCTAAGCCATGGTGTAATATTTAAACAGGCAAGGGGATACACTTGTATCACTTTGCTGGAAAATGATGCAGGTTTTACAGTGACCACCATCCGTGGCATCTTATTGGCAGTGGTTCAGGTCACAGGAGGTTAATATTCTTGTAGGCACATTAAGACACAGCTCAAGCTCTTTTGTATATCTGTGGCTCCAAGAAGCTCTGTATTTAGGGAGTCCTTTGTGACTGGAACACCCCAAAGTCAGCTTGCTTGCCACAATGGGGCCATCCGTAGACTTTTTTTATCTTCCAAAAACTCTTTCCTTACTACACAGCAGCCAGACAGTATACTTGCACGCACGTACACACACAGCTAATTGTATCCGCTTACCTAGCCCATAGTCTAACCTTAACCCACAAACAATCTCTCACCCTGACTCCCATCACTAATACCTACCTCCTTAACTTTTCAGCAAAATGTGAGTTCAGCAAGATGGACCTAGGTGAAATAAACATTTTTTAAAAGCATTACACAATTCACTTGATCAAGCAGATGTGTTCAGTCAGGTGAACTGTTAAATTTTATTTATTTGCCTTTGTTTACCAGGAAAGTCTAAGTGGGTAATACCCATTTTCGGCGGAGGGTCAGGTAGAACAGCTCCATTTGTTTACATTGCATTATACTTAGTTCCAGTTAAACACAGAGTAGTTACATTTCTATTTACACATATACACACACACAGTAGTTACATTTATACATTGTAAGATTTTACAGAGGTAGAGGTTACTAAAGAGAAAGCTCACGTGTAACTTAGTGGGTTGTACAGGCAGCAGTTATGTATAATAAATTGTTTTGTCATTTCAGTGAGAGGTTGCATATTCTACTTAAGGAGAGTTTTGTACTGTGAGGACAAAGTCTTAACTTGGTGATGAGCATGTGCAGGACCAGAACTGGTTAAGATGATGATTAAGCGCTGGTTTAAAACTGAGTTTGTCAGAGAGAGAGTTTTTTGTGTGGGGATACTATTCCAGAGTTTAGCAACGTATTGCGAGTAGAGTCAATGTACTGCAATATTATTTGACTTATTTGTGAGTAGTAAGAATTTGTTACTAGAACAGAGGTCTCTTGCTGACAGTAGGGCAATAGTAAGTTTTGTGATGCAGGGCATTTTTCTGCATGAAGAATGAGTCTGTGTGCTGAAGTTAGTTGTGAATATGTCAGGTAGTTGTGCAGTTCAAGCTAGTTTAATTGCTTTAAGCTATGACATTGATATGAGGGAGATTGATGGCAAATTTAGCCATTTTATTGTAGCAGGAGGTAAGTTTCTTTGAGAATTGTTTGTTTGTTAGGATAGAAGCAGTGTATAAGAGACTTGGCAGTAAGAAGGTGTTGGCCAGAGTTTTTCTTGCAGTATCTATAAGGAATCCATTGAGCTATAAAGGGAGCCTAGTTTCTGGTGTGTATATTTAATGGTAAGCAGTATATTTATTTTACATTTGTTAACCGGGGGTGTCTGACTGAGCCAAAAAAGCTCTTTTTCAGCAGAGGCCTGGGGAGAAAAGCTCCACATAGAAGAACTAGAGATACATTTAGATATTTAGACATGATCAGTATACACACAACTTACAGTAGACATGTTTTTACAGTGGTATGCAGCACATCAACAGTTACAGTAGAGAGAACAAACAAGAAAATATTAATTTAAAAATAAAGGTAATTAATAGATTGGTGTACAGCTACAATTTGGAACATAGGTAGAGTACATACATAATACACAGGTACAGTACATACATTGTACATTAGCCAGTGTTTGTGAGTAAGAGTGAAAACTATTATCATGTACTCTAGGTTTAGTATGTGTAATATGCTGGTCATATTTGAGATTCTCATCTATTGTAATATCTAGAAGTTTACGGTGAGTTACAGTTTCAATGACAGTATTATTTGCTGACTTTATGGTAAAAAATTGCTTTTGATTTTGGCAACCTTTTGATGTAAAATGCATTAACTTAGTTTTCTTGGTGTTGAGTAGGAGGTTTGATCCCTTGAACCAAGTTTCTACTGAAGAGAAGGATTTTTGGGTAATGTCTTGGAGCGTATTTACTGCTGAGGCTGCTCTCATTAATGTTGAGTTGTCTGCATACTGAACTATACTAGCATGATGAATGGAGGTGTGAAGGTTATTAGTAAATATATTGAATAGGAGATGACCCAGGGTAGAGCCCTGAGGGACACCTATAGTAATTGGTTGAAGGATGAGTAGTTTTGTTGCCATTTAACAGCTTGTTTCATCCAGATATGTAACCGAGTAACCACAGAGTTGAGTGAGTATCAAATGCCTTTGACAAGTCTAAGAACATGGTGGACACCAGCAGACCATTGCTTCTGTATTGGTTTATTGCACTGGTAAAATGTAGTAGAGCAGTATTCTGCTGGGGCCTAAAGCCATGTCATGTTTCTGAGAGCAGGTTATTTGAGGTTAGGTATTGCATCAGCTGCATATGAATGCATTTCTCTAATATTTAGAGAGGAAGGAGAGAATCTCTATTGGCCTGTAGTTATTAAACTCTGTAGATGTGCCGTCTTTATGCAGTAGTATGACGTAGTATATTTTCCACAATGATGGGATGTATCTTTCTGCTATGGACCTATTAATTAGTGTGGACACAAGGAAGGCTATAACTTCTGCAGCCATTTTTAGGTAAGCTGATGGTAGTTGGCCTACAACTACAGAGGTGGTTTGTAGTTTAAGGAGCAGCTTCATTATGAGTGAGGTGAGTACTGGACTAAAACTGAAGAGCTGTGAGTGGTTTTGGTTGGACAAGGATAGCGAGAGGGGGACAGTTGTATTAGTGTCTAAGAGATAATATTGATTGTGTAAAGCAAGAATTAAACTGTGTGGAGACAGTCTGTTGTATTGTCTGTTTTTTTGGAGAGAGGGTGGTGGCCTTGCCAGAGTGGAGTAATTTATTTAGTTTGTTTGTGTCTTTCGGCTTTTCCCGGTTAGGGGTCACCACAGCGGAACTCTGGTCCGTTAATGATTGGCAGTTGATTTTTACATACCGGCTTGCCAGGCCTGACGCACAACCTTCAATGAAGGTACGCCCATTTACACATGTCTCCAGGCAGAAGACGCTCTAGCTGAGAATCGAACCTGACAGTGTCTTACTGTGAGGCGACAACGCTACAGCAGCACCACCATGACCAAAAAAAGTTTTTGGTTGTTTTGATGTTTGTCTTGTAGGTTGATATAGTATGTTTGTTTGTCCTATTTGACATGGAATTTTGCAAGGTTTCTAAAATGTCTAAATTGCTGGAAGGCATTTTGAGTTCTATTTTTATATCGGATGGTATAGTATGCTTGCTTGTTCTGTTTGACATGGAATTTTGCAAGGTGTCTAAAATGTCTAAATTGCTGGAAGGCATTTTGAGTTCTATTTTTATCCCAGTTTTTCCAGGCTTTATCCCTTTTTATTGTGAGTTTTTTCCCCCACTTGTAAGCCATGGTGTGGGATTGGACTAAAGTCTGCAAGAATATGTTAGTGTTCTATAGCAGTATCTAGTGACATTGTTCTAAGTTCATTTGATTTATATTGTTTTAATGTTTCATTGAAAATATCTTTGCTGAAATTTGTTGTATTTCGTATTTGATTATAGATAATGTTTATCTAGGTTACGGTGTGAGATCTAATGGCATATGTTGGTATGTGGTCAATTATGCTATCTTAGAAGCAGCCTACTTTTGTCAGTTTGTCTGGTTTGTTTGCTTGTTAGTATTTGTTTTATTTTATTTTGCTTTATTTGTTGTCTGGATAAACCCTTGAGATACAAGACTTTTTCAGGGGTAACCCAGGAGTACTATCTGGTTAAGTATCTTATTCAGTGTTACCACACAGTAGGCAAATTAAAACTGAGGTTGTCCTAATCTTGGGCTACAGGGTAAAGGTCATTAGCAGCTTATAGCCATAACTGTCTGCACTAAATTGACAGATAAAGGTTAGAGTTAACATTGACTTTGTATCTTTCTGAAGAAATAACTTCTTATATGTAAATGTGTGTGTGTATATATGTATTTATTTAATCTGGTATCTGTCTGCCATTGTCTCTGACAGCTGTCAACTATTCCCCAGTTAGCTCATAATCACCCAGCACTGAGGTGACAGCTGCCTAGAGGGACTGTCATTTAGGCAACCATGAGGGTGGTTTGTGCCCCAGCAGTGTGCCCTTCCCTCTGTATGCTTTACTGTAGGTTATGGGGCCTTTGCCCCATCTCCAGAGGTAGTCAAGTTTATCTGTTAGACTGGGATACTGTGGAGACTGTACTGTTTCTCCTTAGTCAAAGAACTACTTGCCTCTCCCCTCACCCCTAGCCACCAGCAACATGCTGTGCATTGTCTATACAGGTGTTTTAATCCATAACCCCACCCTCTGGTGGCTGACCTGAGCAGCCATATCGCTGCAGGGTCCGCTTGTATTGCCATTTATCCATTTTCCAACCTACAGGTGGAAAAGTGCTACCATCACCGGCTTGGAAATGCCAAGCCCACATCCCCTTACTCTATGACTAATGGTCTTGTGCAAGCCTTTACTTGCACAGAAGCAAGTCAGATAGCCAGGAAACACCACTGTCTCACTGCAAATGGTTATGTTGGCTTAAGCTGTTTACTCTCATCCTTCCCATGCCAAGCTCTTCTAGCACCCATGCTACTACTAGAACTCTGGTCATCTGGGTCAAAGTGGGAATACATCCTTCTGCACCACAGAACAAGGCCCACTTAAGATGATAATGTAACAAAACTGAGAGCAATTTTTTCTAGATTCCAGGTTATTTTTAAAGGACACAGTTGATCACAACTGTATACTTAACATATTTGCTCAGGAATTGGGACTAAACCAAACATGATGGACAAAGACTTGAAATCAGAGACCGTTTTTAAATATCATGCTAATAATTTAGTTGCAAACTCTGTTTTATTAAGGAGGTATCAACATACATTTTCTGAAGAATAAGATATATGAAACTCTTTGTCTGGCATTATTGACCGACTGAAATCCTCAGTGATTACCAGAAAATCAAACATTTTGCTAGGAACGGGGCAAAAAATTAGGTGAAATCAAGAACATTCTGCAAAGTCTGGGATAGTTGAGGGCTGTGCTAACAATTACTTTCTATTTGCAGCATGTGCCGATTACCTTATTATGTGTCATTTTGTTTAATTTTACAAGTCTGGCATAATGTAATGGATAAATTAAGGTGATAATATTTGCTTATGCAGACATTACAATATCCATTTCCTGACTGTATCTTACATCAAGCTATCTTGGCCTTCATGATAGTCATATCCCTGCTATTTCCAAGAAACATATTTTTATCTTTGTAACCATTTATATTTGCTGCTGGATTCACCTGGAGGTGTCTTATTGAAAGAGTAAAAACCGTGTTAAAATCTGTATGCTTTCTTGTGCAGCAAAGAACTGCTTTGATCTAATTCTAAGAGATTTGGATACTTGGAGATATCGGAGATGATGTAATCTGGGCAAAGAGATTACATTCACTTTTGTCAGCCTCTTAAGTAGGGACTGATTTGTCAGGGTTTGTGTAGGAAGATTTGTGTACATATTTCAACAGCATGATTTTACTGTGGTGAGTAAGATACTAGCACAAACCAAAGTTGTTGTTGTGTCTTTCGGCTTTTCCCGGTTAGGGG